>NW_003546650.1:56635-58325 GCF_000090795.2 Amphimedon queenslandica | reverse complement strand
CAAACAAATATACAGCATGTAACCTAGAATCATAACCTATAATAACAAACATAAGACATCTCACAACACTCTCCATCTTACTTCATATTCAATTGCTACGACAACAATAATATGTGAAACCTTTACAGATGTAAACTGACACCTCCTACTGCGCCATACGACTACTGATCAAGGAGCTGTCAGAAAACATTAAGTTTTTTTTAATAAAAAATTTAATTTAGTTACAACAATCTAAATCTAGAATTGCCTTTAATTATCTGGCACATTTCAATATCAAGCAAAGTATTGCTGAATCTGTAAATCATTTCCAGCCATATGATTTGTTGAAGAATATGTCTTCTATCCCATTCAACTTGACGTTGTAGTGCTGTACTTGTTTGAACATCAATTCTCCTGGATGGATTTCAGTTGTTGTTTTCAGAGCATCAGCAGCAACTATAGTTTCTGAATGGTAAGAAAATGTGAGTGATTCCTTAAAGTACTGCTAATCTTGACCCAGTTAGAGAATGGCATATTAACTAGAATTCCTTTACCATTACGTTTAGATTCTGTCAGGAGAATTGAACATGGGCCACAGAAAACACCATTCAGAGAAGGACTATATCGCAGCCAAGAGTATTTCCTTAACCAGTCCACGTTAAATTTTTCATACAGCCATGGCCATAGGAGCTTGGAAGAACTGAAGGTGGAGGCATGTGACTGAAAAGCAAGTCATACTTTTGACTGCTTGAGGGGTTGCTTATCGCTATGCAAATTTCTTGATCAGTCTTTTCTGGATCTACAAGCTGCCCAATATCATTGATTCTACACTCATCTATTTGTAGTGTAGAGCTGCTTTCATTAGTCTCCATTTCTGTAGTATCGCATGTATCTCTTTCCTTAGGCTCTGATTGCAGTGATGGATCAATTTCAATTTCAATATCCCTGGTATCAGCAAGAGTATCTGCTAACAATGATAATTGAAATACTTGATTAGAAGGCAGTTTCAATTATAAAGTTACCATCATCATAAGTGTCTGTTGACAGCCTGGGATTCTTTGAAAAGATAGACCTTATGTCATTACCAGATCTCTTCATTTTATATCAGCTTTTTAATTTTGTCGTAGATTAATCACTTAATAATTAGAAATAATCAGTAATCAATTGCAGTTTATACAGTTTATTAAATCAATAATAATGAATAATAATGATAATCAC
The DNA here is from genome assembly GCF_000090795.2 of Amphimedon queenslandica. NCBI lineage: Eukaryota > Metazoa > Porifera > Demospongiae > Haplosclerida > Niphatidae > Amphimedon > Amphimedon queenslandica. The sequence continues at coordinate 57,128 of NW_003546650.1, read as the reverse complement.
ACCTAATGTAAAAGTTGGGTGTGACTCCGCAAAAATGGCTGACTAGCTGTGCTGCCAGTCCTTCTCAATCTTCTGTACTCTGCAGTGCTATTCTTTTAAGCTAGGAGCTCGGCTAAGTAATTTTTGTAGCTACAATGGGGGGTTCGTCCGAAACTCCCCTGGCTACGGGCCTGATTTTCACTGTTATTTGTTATACATTGATTAATCTCACTTCCTAAATGTAGCTAGATCTCTTCGTACTGAGCAATACTGCATGGATATGCACCATTGGTTTCACACATTACTCACATTGCACATGCAGTGATAATATGTCACATTAAACAACCAATGTTTTTAAGATAATGTACCTCCCATACACCATAACCACATTTCATCAACAATCAATGCTTAAGAACTATTAATAGACTTAACAGCTTGGAAATGATTAGTACTAACATGCTTCAAATATAAAGCAGGTGTATTAGTATCACAAGCAATGCGATATAAAGTTCGG
>NW_003546650.1:52141-56377 GCF_000090795.2 Amphimedon queenslandica | reverse complement strand
CAGGTGTTACAAACTTAAGGTTTAAAATTTCACACCACCTTCTTTGAAATTCTTCATTACCAGGGTAGTAAACAAAATCCCATTATCTCCTTGGACAATGTCTGTGTTGCAAGGATCTTGATAAGTAAAGATGATGTCATCTTGTTTAGGAATACTTGTCTTTAATTTAATGAATGAGAGTTTTATAGATACAATCAGACTACTACTACAATGGTCATTTTTTTACAACACACTTTGTTTTATCGTCTTTCGGTTTACATTTAATATTTGGGAGTTCTATAGACACAGTGAGACTACTACAACTATCAAATGTCTGACATTATATTTGGCTTTTGTCTTTTAAATTAAGTGAAACAATTAATTTGTCATCTGTTTTTGGGCGAGGCAATGCCAAAGCACTATTGTCAGTACTACTGTCTACATCAACTTTTTTTTTGGGGTGAGGCTGATGTAAAGCAATATCACATATTTCACTCTTCTTAGGGCAATTAAACTTTCGTAAAGTAGTACTCTTACATTTATTGCTACTGACAGTACAGTTACTAGTACATTGTACATGACTTACTGGCACCATGCCATTCTAACTACAAGGTTCACCATCATCAATTGCATCAGTCACTTGAATCTTTCTCTTCTTTCCTTTACTTTTCTTGATTTGTGTTAAATCATTTCGAAATTTAGTTCTGTGGCGGTTGATTTCATTAATGCACAGTTTACTAACTTTGACAAAGAGGGGATCAAATGATATTATTGTATACTTGTAGCAATGACCAAAGAAATATTAGTTATGATACAAGCCATAGTACATGCTTAATTAAAGCCACAGTGGATTATCACAAAACAACAGTGTGCTATTGTCGATAGCACACTCATTAAAGTGTACATTTAATGCCAGGAAAGTGCAAATGTGCATTATCAGTGGTAATACACTCTGGCTTTACAAAGAAATGCTTTGAAGTGTTAATGAGCAATGGTAAATGAATGACAAATTGACAAAAATGATTCGATAATTATTAGAGAGTAAGTTGTAGTCTCTTTAATGAGTTATTTTGAGTCAGAGTTATTGTAGAAGTTAATAACACAATTTTCCAAACTGCATGAAAATTGTTGAGCCATTTGCTTCGGCTTTAGTGGTGTATCATCTGCCATTCGCAACTTTTTTGGTGGATTATCATCTACCTCTTCTGCTTTCTTCTCTGGTACTGCAATTTTATCAGGATCTGCATTCTTATTTTTTAAACATGGAGTCTGAAAAGATGTTGCTGAGTCTAGCATTTTTGCCATTCCTTTCAACTGGTCTGAAGAGGTATTCTCAGAGGCTCTCAATACTGATAAGATTCTGTGCCTGGTCTTTTCCTAAATGACCTTTTCAGGAACGTCTGACAAAAATAAATGTGTTGTTGCAGTAGCTCTCGAAAAATGGTTGGTATAAACATTCGAAAGACATCCTTTTTTAGATATTGTTTTCATCATATTTCCCATTGTATTAATGCCAATAAAAACATTTGAATACCAGGGCTTACCGAATTTATGTAAAAAATTAATGAGTGGGCGTAAATTGAAAGCCTTCAGATCTGGAGGTCACTTGTTAAAGTAGAAGTCGAGCAAAGGAACCAAACATTTCCCAGAATCAGTCACAGCATAAATCCTAACTACCTTATTCTTGCTGTGGATATCTTTAAATCTGTGTAAGTTGTTGTAACGACCTGGGGGCGTAGCCCCCAGGTCATCCTAAGATTGTTTTCACCCACGTGCGATATATATATTTGATTGTATGTCAATTCATTCCTTTATACACGTTGTATTGGAGAAATGCACGCCTTAGCAACGCCCGCCCTTGTTACGTAGTGGGTGTGGTAATCAAAACAAAATGGCTGCCGTTGTACTGGCACTAAGTTGTATTACAGATCATCTTCCTGCAATTCAAACTATATAGATGTACTAGAAATGGCTTGGCTCAAGTCATTTTCACTTCAATAAAGTAAGATAATAAGTAAATAGTTCAAATGTAACAAAAATTGTTTACATGCTTTCCTACCATGCATAATAGGATTTCTAGAATATAAGATTGCATAGTTAAGGAATATCATTTATGAAACATTGCATAGTGGAGACCACATGATCCACTAGTCAACCCATCCACACTCACCTCAACTGGTGAACATGACTACAGTATAAATAATATATTACAATAATTATTAAAATTAATTTTATTGAATAAATAAGTGTTAGATACATGTATTGTTACAGGCTATATAGTTCACTGGTTATTTGTAAGTATAAGTAGTATAATATCTAAAAGTCTGTCCAATTGATTAAGTACACTATTATTTTGTCCATGCCACTATCCCCCTTCTCTTTCTCCCCCTCCCCTTCCTCTCCCTCCCCTTCCTCTTTGGTGCCACGGTGTAGTAAAGGGACTTTGACACTGCTGCCGCTGTGCCTGCCACATTTCTCTCCCTGTTTCTGTTATTCCCTGGCCTGCCCCGCTCTCCTCTTGCTCTCCCTGGTCTCCCACCTCTGCTCTCTAGGAACCCGCGCCCAGCACCTCTACCACGAGACCCGTCACCTCTACCAGTACCACTTCCACCCCCTCTTCCTGCTCCTCTCCCAGGTGCCGGCGGCCCAACCGGCCGTAAAGATCACAACCTCCTCGGTCAGCAGGTAATTCCTCAGGACGCCTGCCTTTCTGTCTTGGCGGTGGTGTTGAAGATGGTGGTCTTATGGGAGAGGGAGGCAGTGGTCTTCTACCTCCTCCTCTACGGTGTGGTGGTAAATCATCGGCGGTCTCATCTGGCGGTGGTAGCAAATTCTGAGTCCCTGGTAGAGACTTCATTTCCTTCTATTGAAGATTTATATAAAGCTTATTTAATTGTAATTATATAATTTACATCATTGTCATAAAGGAGATCATAATCCTCATTGTCTTCCCCATTTCCACTTCAATTAATCGTCAGTACTAAGTACTACGCAAAATCAAATTAGTTGCAACTGTTGTAATATTAATAATTTAAGAACCAATAATAATTAATGTGTCAAGAATTAATAGGTCTATTTATCCAATCAAATTAGACCATGCCTTAATTATTATTATTATTATTATTAGCCTATTATTATAACTAAGCAACTGATGTAAGACTCTCAGTTTCAAAAATAACTTCATGTTAGAAGATGGAAACTTCCTTACCAGAAATGGTAGCAAAGAAGAAGCGAGTTTTACCTCAATGGATGCTTGCCACATCCGCCAATCAACAACATGCACACACCACAACAATATCATCACATAAAAAGCACAAGAGGAAAGACGTCATAGACTCTATGGCCCACCTGCAATAAAGCGTAGACTACCACTCCAAGACGTGAGTAATAATAAAAACATACGCATTGATTACTTAAAAGAAAAGCAGAGGGAACATAGATCTAATGAGTCTCAAGAAGATAAAGCCAAAAAATTGAGAAAGATGCGGGAATATGCACAGAGGGCTAGATCTATACATAATGAATCAGCAGATCACAGTGAAGTACGTCTAAGTGATCAAAGACATAGAAATCAGCAAAGAGGTACCAATCATGAATCACCAGATCACAGAGAAGCACATCTAAGTGATCACAGACAGAGAAGTCGCAAAGAATTAACAATGCATCAGAGTCTCAAAGACAGAAACATCTTGCTGACTTAAGTGAAAGATCACAGCAGCGATGTGCCAGTGAATCAGAAGCTCAAAGAGAAGAACGCCTCTTAGATCTTCGTGAAAGAGATCATGAAAGAAGAGCCTCAGAATCTGAAGAGCAAAGAGCTCAATGTAATCAAATAATGAGAATATCGTAGAGGTTTAGTGGCCAATCAGCCACCTCCAGCTCCCTCACCAGAAAGTGTTCGTCAGCAACAGCTATCTAGAAAAGATCTCAAAAAATTGCAAAAAGAGATATGACTATCTCCAACCAGTGTATGCTGTACATGCAAATGTTTGTGCTACCCAAAAGGTGTATCATTGGTTGATGTGAGTAAAGTGCATGATGTATTACAACAACATTATCATGCGTGCATTAATGATACACAATTATCAGCCTTATTGCCTAATGAAGAAGTAAATGATAGTGTCATGTTCGTAGTAGATGTATGGCTTTTATAAAGAAAGGGAAATTCCTCCATTTGCTACAATAAATAATATGCAATCCCACCTGATTATTCCGTTTGACAACAATGGACAGACAAATTTCAAGAGTGCAAGCCTT
>NW_003546650.1:38338-51534 GCF_000090795.2 Amphimedon queenslandica | reverse complement strand
AATAATGAACCTGAGCATAGTACTAGCATTGAGCTGCCCCAATTTGAATGTTCAGTAGTCAGAACAGATCATACACTACCAAATTTAGAAGCCATTGACTTCATTAGAAATGGATCCTATAATAATCAAGTGCATCAGCTTCCTCTAGTAAGTGGCCAGCCAATAAATTTATACAAAGATAATAGCGCAGAAGAAATGGCATTTCCATGTCTATTTCCAAATGGAGTCAATGGTCTTCATAGAGCAAGAGACCCACCAATAACATTTACTGACTATATTCAATCACGTTTACTTAATGCTGATAATCGCTGGTCTAGTAATATTCCATACTTACCATGGTCAGCAAATTTACTTGAAAAGGTGAGATTACGCGATTCTGTTTCAATTGCAATGCGAATTAGATCATCATCATCATTGGGTAGCACAAGGCGTATCACTGCTGGTGAATTGTTAAATGGAGATTTAGGTGAAAACCCGGAGCTTTCAGAGACTTCATATGCATTTATGTGAAATATACTTGGTTCCTCAGCATACTGGAACAAAGCAAAGCTTGATTTGTTTGTCATGTTTAGAACGCTGGGTCCACCTACTTCCTTTATCACATTAAGTGCACATAATATGAATTGGTTTGATTTAATGTGTGCACTTGCGAAATGTGATGGAAAAAATCTTAGTGATGATGAAGTAAAAGAGCTGTCTACTTCGGAACGTAGAAGGTTACTAAGTAGCTACCCAGTGATAGTAGCACATCATTTCTCTCATTGCTTTCGAGCTTTTATGAATTATATACTAAATGGTGCTAGTAAGCCTATAGGTGAAATAAAAGACTACTTTTGGAGAGTTGAGTTTCAACAAAGAGGCTCACCTCATATACATAGTCTATGGTGGGTAGAAATGCACCAGATATTAAGACAGTAGAAGGTAGAAAAAAAGCTCCGGGTTTCATTGATAAATATGTTAGTTGTCACGTACCAAAAGATGGTGAAGATGATGATTTAAAGATTTAGTATTGCCATTACAAAAACATAATCATACACAAACGTGTAGAAAAAATGGACGTAATCGCTGCCGCTATGATTACCCTAAGAGGCCAAGTGACAAAACTCGTCCAAAAAGAAATGCTGATGTTGAAATCAAAGCCCATTTCTACATACGGAAACATGAAGTCAGTACTGAGATGATAAATCCATATAATCCAGACCTACTAAAAGCATGGAGAGCTATGATGGATATTCAAGTTGTAGGAAATGTCAATGGAGCAGCAAAATATGTAAAGGTACCTTATGGCGGATAGGAAAATTGGTCATTATAGCCTAAAAAATCCAACTTCCTGTGCTCCATTTATCATAAAATTACTCCTGAGGATGCAAAAAGTTACTATGTAGCTTATAGAAATTATTGTTGACTAACAGAGCATTCACAGGTTGATATTTTTCACTACAAAGATGAATTTTAAAATCCGCCATAAGGTACCTTTTGTCAATTATGGTCACATATATCTAAGACGAAAGCAAGCATGCTTGAGATTACCAACAATAACACAAGTCTCATGGTGATAGTTACTACTATCAGTTAATCTTTCTTTATCTCCCATGGAGAAATGAGACTCCTGATTTAATTGGAAATCATGGCTCTGCTCAAGCATCATTTATAGCAAGTAAAGATAAATTACAAGTTTTAAGTACAGAACAACACTCCTCTTTTGCTGATGAAGTACAAAGAGCGACAGACCAATTACGTGTACTAAATCAAAGTGGCGATGCTGTGTACGCTCCTGTTGCTCCTTGTACTTCACACGTAAATTTCGAAAATAATAATGAAGGTGACGGTCATGATCCAATATATGACCATGAACTATACCTTGATAATTTAGCTGCATTACTAGCTGATGATAATAATGATCATCAAAATCTATGCGGTCAAAATATAGAACAAAATATTGGTGACATAGAAGATGCATTGACTCTAGACTCTATCTCAAGGCACCGCTTTTCTGACTCAGAGTTTGAAGCAAGTATAGCAAGTCTTAATGAATCCCAGAAAGTCCCTTATGAGAAGGTCCCTGAGTATTCAAGAGCAGTACATGATTTTCAAATGAGGACCAGACAGTCAATGCCCAGCCCTTTTCGTATGTTTATAACAGGTGGTGCATGAACTGGTAAAAGCCATGTAATAAGTGTCATCAAAAAGCATTTAGAAAGAGCTCATATTGGTGCTGGAAATGCCTGTGTTTTAATGGCACCAACTGGTGTTGCAGCGTTTAATATTGGTGGATTAACTATTCACCAGGCTCTCAATCTTCCTGTAGAGCATGAAAACTCCACCACCGACAGAAAGCTTGTAGCTGAGAGATTAAAGGATCGTAGACAATCATGGAAATATGTGAACACCATAATAATAGATGAGATAAGTATGGTCTCATACTGAACAATGTCCTTCATTCACAAGAGGCTAACTGAAATTAAAGGAACTGATGACACTGACGTTCTCCTTGGGGGACTGAATGTCATTGCAGTAGGTGACTTCTTTCAGTCGCCACCAGTAAGGGACAAGTTTGTATTTCAAGATGGCAGGGGCTATAATCCAGGCTCAACATACTTGTGGAGGGATGAGTTCAAACTAATAGAATTAACTCAAAATATGAGACAAAGAGGAGACACAGAATATTCAGATATTCTCAACCATGTCAGAACTTGTTCTCAGACAAAGTCTGACATAAGTGTACTCTGATCGAGATTGACAAGTATAATCAGGGATCCCATTGATGTCAGTCAAACCTCCATTTGTTGATGCATTACGCCTAATGCCTTCAAAAGAACAAGTAGAAGAATATAATGACAGTAGATTGAAAGACTTATCACACTCTACTAAAATATATGAATTTGATGCAGAGCATTCAATAGTAGAGTCAACAACACTGATTCCTGGTGTAGTAGCACATGAAGTCCCAGAGTCACTCATACCTTCCAATAATAGAGATTGTGCTGGCTTGTCACGTAAAGTGAAGTTAGCCATAGCAGCATAGGTTATGTTACGATGTAACATTATATGAGGAAGGATTAGCAAATGGAGCTAGAGGAATAATTGTTGGTTTCTCTTGGCCAATTGGAGCTGATGATCAAGCAAAAAGGGGACTTACCGGTACAAAAAGTATATGTAAAAATTCATGACCCACGTGTAGGTCAGGTGAGCCGTGTCACAATTGATGATTCATCAGAACAAGAAGCTGTCCCAATAGAACCAGTCATGGCCAAGTTCTATGGCAAGCAAGGAGTAACATTACAGCATACGCAGTTACCATTACTACCTTGCTGGGCAGCTACTATACATGAAGTTCTGGGTCTATCTCTTGATGCTGCAGTAATTGATTTAGGTCCTAAAATGTTTGAAGATGGAATGGCATATGTTGCCTTAAGTAGAGTAAGAACACTCCAAGGAGTTGCTCTACTAGGACTAGTTGAAAAGAAAATCACATCATCAACAGTAGCAAATGATGAAATGGATAGACTAAGGAACCATAGATTATAAATGATGATGTGTCTTCTGGGATAGTCAAGAGAAAATGTACTAATACAAATTAAAACCACAAAAGTGTTGTGGTCTATATTATAGTATAATACGCAACTCTTGACTCTATTCATAAATATTATTATTGGAATGGAGATTGGGGATGGATGGTGGGCCCAGAAGTAAAATTTCACTCTTGCTTTAAGTATTGCAATTAATAAAATCCAACTCTTTAGAGTCGATTTTAGCATCAGAACTTGTAATATTAGTGATGGTTACATCATAAACAATAGGTTTACCTATATGAGAAATGAATAAAATGTGACTCTTGCTCTTGCTTTAAGTATTGAGTGAAGATACCATTACTAATATCCAGCTCTTTAGGGTGGATTTTAGCATCAGTAATTGTAATACTAATAAATCTCACTCTTGCTTTAAGTATTGAGTAAAGATACCATTAATAAAATCCAGCTCTTTAGAGGAGATAATACATTTGAATAATTTAAATAATGTTCATGATTTGAGTGTATAATTACTATAGATGTATTATGATTATGTTTGTATTGTATGTATGTACTGTACATGTATTATGCATTGGATGTTTAAAAATGTTAAGTATATGAATGTGTTTAGCTTTGTATGTATGTACCGATATATTTATTGTGTTCCTTTGTATTATGTTTAATGTATATATAGACTTGTATGCATATGTGTCTTTGTACAATGCATGTATATGTCGTTCTCTCTCTCTATGAAAAAAATCTCGCTCTTTGGAGTGATAAGATCAAAATAATCTCACTTTTTGGAGTGATGATAAGATCAATAAAATCACGCTCTTCGGAGTGATGCTTACATCAATAAAATCACGCTCTTTGGAGTGATGATAAGATTAATATAATCTCACTTTTCGGAGTGACCATAAGATCATTAAAATCACTCTTCGGAGTGATGATAAGATTAATTATGATCACGCTCTTTGGAGTGCTGATAATATCAATATAATCTCACTTTTCGGAATGATGATAAGATGAATAACATTACTCTCTTCGGAGAGATGATAAGGTCAATAATAATCTCATTCTTCGGAGAGATGATAAGATTAATAATTATGTATGATAATTATGTTTGTTTATGTATATTTGTGTTATGTGTTAGTACATATGTGACCATAATTGACAAAAGGTACCTGATGGCGGGTAGTGAAATTTGTCTTTCTAGCCTAAGAAATCCAACTTCCTGAGCTCCATTTATCATAAAATTACTCCACAGGATGCAAAAAGTTACCATGAAACTTTTAGAAACAATGATTGTCTAACAAAGCACTCACAGGTTGATATTTTCCATTATAACGATCAATTTTAAAATCCGCCATAAGGGCCCTTTTGTCAATTATGGTCACATATGTAGGTCTAACTGTGCATGCTTAAATTCATCATAAATAATAAAAGTCAATAATTATGATGCTAGGAATAATACAAGTGAGACTTAATACATGTGAGCGATAAACATACGGTGGATCTTAGGAAGTTTTTTACACTAATACGCTTGTTTGAAATGAAATCTGTCTTGTCATTGTATGTGTTAGCATCATATTGACTGACATCATGTATTCTCACAAAACTGGCTCACGGATAAGTGTTGTTATTCCTGCCCACCACGCAGGCAACTGTGCAAGAAAACAAAATAAAAAACCATATGCAAAAGGCTCGTTGGATTATCCATTAAAAAAACACCACCATCCAAGTGTAACTGCTCTTCTTCCACAGTAATAACTGGTACTGAATGAACAGTTGCCCCTACAGCTTCCAAATGTAGCTTGCTACAGAGCATAACAAGTGTCTTGTGAAGATAGCTAAAGCGAGAATCCTTCTTAGCTAAAAAATTGCATAAAATACCGTTCTCTCTAGAGATTTTATAGAGGCCAAAAAGAATGCTCTGTACACTCCTAGGAGGATATGGCTCCCCGGACTCTTGGCGAACCTCCATCACAAACTTGCTCAACCATTCACTTAATACTTGTGGGTCGTTACAGGACAGGAGATCACAAGGAATGGCCTCACATGGATTTCTTATCTAAAAAATTGCATAAAATACCGTTCTCTCTAGAGATTTTATAGAGGCCAAAAAGAATGCTCTGTACACTCCTAGGAGGATATGGCTCCCCGGACTCTTGGCGAACCTCCATCACAAACTTGCTCAACCATTCACTTAATACTTGTGGGTCGTTACAGGACAGGAGATCACAAGGAACGGCCTCACATGGATCCTCTATCGTTGCTCGAAACTGAATCCAACGATCTAAGATCTTCTGGGCCCATTCATTGATACAATGGGTGTTTTTTGGAACAACTCCCTGAGCAGCAACATCTAAGGCGTCTTTTGAATAGTACAGAATGCGCTTGCTCCCAACTGTTGCTAGCGAAATAGATCTCTTCTTTCCTTTTCTAATCGAGCTGCTGCAGTCCGCCATTAGCACCAAGCCACGTGATAAATACTGCTAATCTTTGCTACAAGTCTTCTTTAAAACTTTTAACACATGGGCGTGGTGTATTACTGGATTTATTCGCACTTGCTTCCGGTCTCGTTGACAAAAATTGCGCACTGGGGTCTTCAGTCCTCGTGCACTATTTCTGTCAACTTAAACGGAAGCTTGTGCGGATAAATCTAGTAATACATGCCACCCCATGTGTTAAATATTACTTAAATGTAATCCATTTAATGTATGTACTCGAGACAATGCAACGTATGCCATACCATGTTCAGTAATAGCATAATAAAGTATAAAGGGAAACTGTTTCCTGTGTATATGCATATTCTTGATAGCATAAATCTAGATGTAACCCTTTCTATGTCACAAGGTGCATCAATATGATCAAATTGAATTGACATACATGTAGCATAAATACCCATTACTATACTGATGGCACCACTAACTAATCTTACAGTCACATCAATATTACGTCTTAGCATTACTCTACAGCCTACTGCTACAGACAATACAGTTTCTAAACCAGCTGCTTTAGTTGATTGATCTTTTAGTTTTTCTAATTTTTTTCTTGTTTGTTGTCAAAATTTGCTGTGCTACCACTTTCATGAACAACATCAACACATGCTAATTCTATTTAATCCGTTTAATTCATTGGTTTTTTTGGCAGGAGTCTACCTTAGAAAATAGGCAATTTGGAGGATTAAATTTAAAACCTTAAATATGCGACTCTTAAGAGTATCAATAGTTTCATCAGTCAGACAGCCATGCCTAACAGAATCAAGCATCTTAAAGAAAGTTTTACCTCCTTTTTGTCGCTCATTGATTGTTAGTTCATCATAATTATTTTACTGTTTCTTTTCATATGTTAACTTCATTTGCAGCTGTAAGTCTAGTTTTTACTAGTTTGTTGCTAATTTTTATTTAAATACTGGTCTACCATTATGAGGTGGAAATTGTAAAAGGTCACCTACAAATAAAATATTTTTAGATCCAAACAATTCATCAGTTCCAAATATATTTTCTAAATGAGTATGCTAGATTTAGATTGGATACCATTTATTGTCATTTTCATTCTTTTCTGAGCTTCTTTATTCAAAGCTCAATATCCAGCTGTCCTTACCTCATGCTCTATTTGTAGCTGAAATAATCGATGTATTGTTAGTCCACCAACATTGAATGCGGCTATACCTGTTGGTGCTACTATAGCTCACATAATTTGACCATTTTTGGATGCCATGTCAACTACTATGCATTTTATTGCCTCTAATAAAAACAATTTACCTGTTCCACCATCACCACTAATAAACATTTTTAGTGGTTTGACTTCATCTAATCTGCGTAGTCTTGAAGACTCATTCTCTAATAAGTCTTCACTTTCTTTTTTACATATGAAATGAGTCTTAATTTTATCAATAATTTTTTTTCGATCTACATTAAGTATTGCCTTTCTTTGCTGTAATGTTAAATTGGGTACATTTATATGCATTTCAGCAAAATCAGCAACTGCTCCTATTATTTCACCCATTAATTGACGCTCATCATCTATTTTGTTATCAGGAAGTTCTTCAGTGAAACTGCCTTTATTTTTATTGCATCGACTATTTCCTTCCAATTACATTCCGCTTCTAATAATTTCTGCAGTCTGTTGAAATGATTCTCAATATGCATGAAAAACATAAAAATTAAGAAGTTTCTCCTTGAAATTTTCGACAAAATTTGGTTTAAGTTCAAAAATTTATAAAAACAAGCTCAAAAGCACACCTCGTGAGGTGGCAAATAGCTGAGCATTATACAGAATACACTGATTGTCACACTTCTATATGTTCATTATGATCACGTTTTGTTTCTGGGTTCGATTGGGAGCATTTTCCCTGCATCTGTAAGGAATTTGTAGTCAGTACACCACGACAACGCAATCTTAATAAGAAGTCCAAATGCATTATTTTAGGCTTAACTGTTATGTAAGCATAATTTTAATTGATCCCAGGTGTGTTGTTAGCCTATTTCAATTCATCTTATTCCCACAAACAGAATTCTCAAATCGTGGTCTATATTTATGCTGTATAGCTTCATTGCTACTCACAAGTAATTTTTTGTTTTTTGCTTTCATGTAGGTATGTAAAGTGACAACGAAAGCGGAGTTTAATACTTTGATTTGTAGAGAAATAAGATTATACACATAGCTTTGCTTAAGCGTGTGGTTTTAGGGAAGCTATTACCTAAGCTACCAAAGGTGATTATACCAGTATGTTTAACGGTGAGAATAATAATAATAATATAACAATAATAAAAATAATAATCATAATATTTTTCTGCTTGCAGGAGTGCCGGCATTTCCTTTGTGTCGTGCTGCTACTTCTACCATCTATTCTGTTGCTTGTTTGCAGGCCCTTAGATCCTGTTTGGACTCTGATGAAACTACTGCTCACTGGTCACCTCTATGAGTGGCTGTTGGTGGCCGTTTTGGAGCTATGCACAAATGTGGTGCACCAGATTCCCCGTCCCTCCACCACCAGCTGATAGCTCACGTGATTTTTCCATGTCACACATTGCTCCGGCTAGCTCGCTCGAGCTCTATTCAATGGCTGTCAGTGAAGGAAAGAACGATGAGAAACACGTGGCATCTCTTTATGCCGTGCCTTTAGCACGAGCAAAGGCTTAAAGAAAAGTGGCGAGCAAGCTATTATGAAACTAGTTCTGCATAATTTTGTTTAAGTAAGCTATCAAGTAGTTGACGATAACTTATTCATGCATATTGTTATAATTATAATTATTGTAATGACATAGAAGCCTAGGGGACCTTAATGTTCACTGTCTCTACTTTAAAATTTCTTCTCTGGAGCTACTTCTGTACCTCCTGACAGTTTTCCAACTTCACCAGTACCTACACAGTTTCAGTTGCACTTAGGGCTGAAACAAATAACACTAATCAAGTTATCACTATTTGAGTATTCTATACAGTTAACAAATTATTGGGCCGAGCCTGAGCAAGCCCCACTCAGACGAGAAGTCTACTGTATGTGTGTTTGTATGTACTTGCATGTCCAGTCACGCCTATTCTGCTCATGCCCATGTGTGTGTGCTATTGTGTCTTTAATGTCGATGATCTAAGGCGGTAGTTTAATTTTCATTGTTTCATTGATCTTGGGGTGGTTGCAATAAAACAAAAATAGCATTTGTGAAGGCTATGAAACAGAAGCTTGTCTTGAGCTGATTTGCAGCAAGAAAAGACTGATCTGCTGTCCATGCAGACACTTCTCAATCAGCAAGAAACTTAAGAAAGTAGAGATAAACCGCTTCATGTACATGCAGTGACCCACTGACTGCTAACCTTGTGATGATAGTCTCTCTCTACTGTGATAATGCTATACAGAATCATGCATGGGTCTTACTTGGAATGGCACCAACAACAGCAAGACAGTTAACATTATTCTCACATAATAAGCTAATGATGATTTACTTTTCATTTTATCATAAGAAATCATAAAATTGCTTTGAGATAAACAAATGCATATCAGGCTCGGCCCAGTTAAATGTTTTACATTTGTCTAGTTATTGGAATAATTGGTGTGAGCCAGAGCTCGCCCCACTAAGATGAAAAAATGTCTGTGTGTATGTACGGGCAGGTTGTCAAACTATTATAAAAGTTTAATAGTCTAACGGTCAGCAAGAAAAGACTTCATTGCTGTCAAAAAAGTTCTCTAGAAAAATAAAGGTTGGGAAAGCAGATTATACTATCTTTTTCCTTGATATAAGGGACTCTGATAAGTTGAATGCAAGTGAGAAAGCTGCATGTACTGTAGCTGCAAGCATGATGAGATTTATTCTAGGTGTTGTTTCTTCTCTAGCAGCAAACCTAGGTTAATAAAGCAGATACACAATCTTCAAATATGATTTATCAGTGACTGCTTCCAATTATATGCACGATAACTTTATTTTAAGCAAGATAACTGAAACAATATCTACAAATTTTAGGTATGTGCAATTGCTTTTCTAGCTCCGACATGTAGATTATTCAGCTTACTTAGACTCGCTGCTTTAATGTTTCACATTCTTTTAGTTACTCTAAAAATATAATTACTCTATATTAATTTACGACACTATGTAAACATTATTATTTTATTGTGCATGTGCGACAATAAGGGAAGTGACTCCACTATACTAGATTGACTTTCACTTTAAAATCTGCATAATGTAATAACTTTCTTACTTTAAATGCCACAGACAGCGGTTTCTTATTATAATCCTCTCCAAAACTCTGGTACTTTGATATATGATACAACTAGAGCACAGTTATAGAAAAAGAGAAACAAAGTCAAAGCAAATGGACACTTGAAGAGTACTTGACGCCAATACTGCCACTAATGTGCGTTTTTTGCGTAGGTGGATAAAATAAAATGGCTACTATCAAGAAGTGGGAAACAGACTTTGAACAATGTACAAGACTCAAGGGAAAGGCCAATACAATTATATGTAAAATATAAAACTATCATAACTTCATACATATACAAAGACAAGGAAAATGACAGCATAATCGTGCAGCAAATGCTAAGATAGGCAGCCATACCTTTTTTTACTTTGGTTAAGCCTTTATGCAATACTTTGCGGGCAGGGATTGTACATATGCGTCCTAGTAACACAACTTGCTACTTTTCAACTTTAGAACTGAGTATTATAGCAATAAGAAACATAGTGTCACAATGTGACAAATAAGAGTCCAAGATCTTAACTTGAACATCGTTAGAATGAAGGATAAGCAGTTGATATACAGGAAATTGAACTACTGACAAAATTTGATGAACCTGAGTCTTATTATTCATGTCAGTGGTGAGTTTGGTGATAACTAGTTGATGATCCCACCATAAGTTACTTGAAGATGCTGCTTTACCTCTCCTCATTAATCTGTGACTGCTCACAACAATGAAAAGACATCTGACTACGTTTAATTTACTATAAATTAAGTTTTATTAATAATTATAGCTTCTGTGATGTGCTGTATTTAAAATAATGATATTCATAGTTGATATACACAATAAAAATAAAGACTTAACAAACCAATAGCAGCTACTTCACACATGATCATCAAACTTGCAGTTAGAGAAACAGACGGCAAAGAGTCAGTGTGGCCCTACTATAGTTTGTAGCTTGGAGGTTCTTGTTAAAAAAATACTAATAATTATATTTATGTTCTCAGGTTTTATGCTATATCTCAGTTTTGTAACTATGTTTCCAAAAGTTAAAAAACTCTCTGAGCTGACTGATGTATCAGGGATACACTTTACCTTCTTTGCTATCTTGGCTACTCTAGGAAAACAATCTTCATTTTTCTTCAAACACTCAATTGGACTCAAATCTGGATCAACGGAAGGCTCTTTCTGGAAACACGAAGATAACGAATTTCATGGATCTTTCATGATTCACAGAATTAAATTCCTTGAAAATCACTTTCATATTGTACAAGATGACAAAAAATGGAAAGTAGCAAAATTTAATTTCACAAACATCCAGAAACGAGTCATTTGTGAAATTATTATCATAAAAAACCCGCTATACATGTAACCGATTTTATCTTCAACAATGCGGTGGTGTCTGCTTTTAATAGCATCCAAAAAGAAAATGCATAGCACTTTCCTTTTAGGCTGTTTTGCTAATGGGCTACAACCAGCAACTTCAGTATCAGATTCAGGACTAGAAGTTGCAGAGCTCTAACTAATTGGAAGATGCAGGATTTCCACTTCATTAGGAAGCTCCTCTTCTGCATTGCCTTTGTTAGTCTCATTTAAGAATCTTAACTGTGAATAACAAGGTCAACAGCTGCACACAGAACAGGTAAGCTTCTGGCTATTAGTAACACGGTAGCGTTACTAAGTAATCACCCCCAAACAAAATGGCTGCCACGACTTTTGCAGCCTTGCTATACCAGGAAAACAAGCTCCTATGCTTACCAGACTTTATAGAGGACCTTATCTTGACCAGAGGACTCCAATGGTACAACTAGCGTGGCTCTGGACCTTTTCTTAGTGAATAGTAAAAAATTGGCGAACCGGCCATTTTGTTCAGCAACCTTTTTTCATCTTCATCTTTATCATCATCATCATCATCATCTTCATCATTAAGTCCAATCAATCCAGTTGTCGGTGTGTATCTCAGTATGAGTTGATGCTACAAGGATAATTCTTACACCAATCTACTCCAACAGTCTATGCGCTGGTCCATGTCTTATCAGATCATTCTTTAAGCAAACAAAAAGTGATACTGTGACTGCTGGATAAGCCATCTTAGCTGCATGCCACCATTTTGTTAAGTAAAGAAGCAAGTGCTCCAAAATTTGGGTGTGGTCGTGCATGCTCAGATGCAGATCTGCAGCTCTGGAAGAAGCAATTAATTTTTTTACCAAGTTATGCTTGGAATCAACTTACTGCAATACTTTAGTGGAGGTTTCCAGCTAAAAGGAGGTATTAATCTTACATGTTACTGTGTTATCAAGTGTGATTTTATTTTATTTAAAAAAACAAGCGTAACAGTGTAAAAAATATTCAAATAATTGATTTCACCACCTTGCAAATACAACATGGTCATTATTAAGACTTATAGAGGTTCTCTCTACCTTCAAATGCTTCTAGAGAAGTTTTTAAACAGTATCTTTATGTTCCCTTGCTGTTAGAAAGCTCTTTACTTTGTCCCATGTGTAAGCCGCCATTTTGTTTGCCGTGACCACACCCACTACGGAGGGAGCGTGGGCGGGTTGTTCCTAAGGCTTGTTATTTCTCCAATACATGTATAGAAGAAATGTAAGTGTCGACATACAAATATATATATATATACAAATATCGCACGTGGTTGAAATCAATTATAGGAACGACCTGGGGGCGTAGCCCCCAGGTCGTTAACAAGCAAATAATTAATGTTATGATATGCAATGATAATATGAATGACAACAGCCTCAAGGAACAGTAATAGCTGCAACATTGCAGGGAAGATGGACACTCAGCTCACAGCTTCTTGAACAAGGACTTGTGTGAAGACTAGTATTAATTTCACTTGTCATCAGGATAGTTGATATTCCTTCAGCATGTCTATTCAATGCTGTCTCTCATAAATGATGTAAAGTCATAACAAGGATAATAATAATACAGAAAATTATTGTTTGTGTAAAATCAACAAGCATTGCAATGGTAACTAAAGAAATACTAGAAAAAAT
>NW_003546650.1:36692-38328 GCF_000090795.2 Amphimedon queenslandica | reverse complement strand
TCACGAGTAGAATTTTCATTTCGTATTTTCGCTGGTCGTTCGGAATTGTACTTAACCTTGTTTTTTTAAACTTTTTATGTTCTTTATCATCAGAAGTGCAGTTGAAACGCTTTTAAAATTTCTTCTCTGGAGCTCTTTCTGTACCTCTAAAACCTTCAGCAGTACTTAATTTCAGCTGCACTACAGTGTATCGCAAGGACAGATTGTGTTGCTGGACTACATTATGTCTGGATGTTTCCTCTTAAATGAAGTACTTACATGCTGGCTATCCCTTTAGATGAGTGTATAGTTAGATGTTGCCGTATCAGATCCAGAAACACATTAACTCTACAATACTTACAAACTGGTTTAGAGGAGCATTAGAACTTTCAGATTTCAGTAGGGTTTAAAACAATGAAAAGCAAGAGATTTTGCCTTGAGACTATTACCGAGACTGTTTTAGTTATCCGTAGTATATATCTCATCTGGTCATATAAGTTATGACTAGCTGCAATTACATTTACGGTCCATGGTTTAAAATGCATACATGTATTCATGACAATTATACAATTATGTAATTGTAATTGTAATTAATTCAAAATTCAATTGTAATTGACCCCAAATCATTAGGATAATGTCAAAGAAGAATTGATGACTATTTTTGTGAAGAGAAATAACATCCTGGAAACAAGAGTACAAAGAATTGCAGCCGAGTCTCCTCTACAGTGATACAGGTTTCATCATTGTGTCAATTATTTTGCAATTAGTAACGCGGTAGCGTTACTAAGTAGGATTCACCCCAAAACAAAATGGCTGCAACGACTTTTGCAGCCTTGCTATACCGGGAAAACGAGCTCCTATGCTTACCAGACTTTATAGAGGACCTTATTTTGACCAGAGGACTCCATTGGTACCCATAGCGTGGCTCTAGACCTTGTCTAAGAGAAAAGCCAAAAATCGGAGAACCGGCCGTCTTGTTGAGCCACTTTTTTTCATCTTCATCATCAACAAAGTTAGTCCTGTCAATTCAGTTGTCGGTGTGTATCTCAGTATCACTTGGTGCTACAAGGATAATTCTTACACCAATCTACTCCAATAGTCAATGCGCAGGTCCATGTCCCATCAGATCATTCTTCAAGTAAAGAAAAGGTGATATTCTGACTGCTGGATAGAGCCATCTTAGCTGCATGCTGCCATTTTGCTAATTAAAGAAGCATGTGCTCCAAAATTTGGGTGTGGTCGCGCATGCTCAGATCTGCAGCTCTGGAAGAAGCAATTAATTTTTTTACCAAGCTATGCTTGGAATCAACTACTGCAATACTTTAGTGGAGGTTTCCAGCTAAAAGAAGGTATTAATCTTACATGTTACTGTTTTATCAAGTGTATAATGTTATTTCATTAAAAAAACAAACAATTAATATTATGATATGCAATGATAATGTGAATGACAACAGCCTGGAAGAACAGGAATAGCTGCAACATTGCAGGGAAGATGGACACTCTCAGCTCACAGCTTCTTGAACAAGGACTTGTGTCAAGACTAGTATTAATTTCACTTGTCATCAGGATAGTTGATAATCCTTCAGCATGTCTATTCAATGCTGTCTCTCATAAATGATGTAAAGTCATAATAATGATAATAATAATAAAGAAAATT
>NW_003546650.1:31251-36682 GCF_000090795.2 Amphimedon queenslandica | reverse complement strand
TTTTTTAAATTTTTTATGTTTCATTATATTCTTTTATGTAGATTTTGTTGGGGAGGGTCTTGAGGGTCTGGATAAGACAGTTTTTCTCATTACTACAACGTGCAGTTGTTCCCACATACTAATGTTAATAAGAAGGGTTCAATACATCAATGAGAAGCAACTCTGTTGCTCTAAGAGTAGCGTATACAGACATTCCAACAGACAATAACCATAGAGTTTATTTTGTTACTGTTAAAGTACTTCAATAGCAGGGAGTATACTTTTTAAACAGGGACAGCTTGCTGCGTTGCAGGGCAGTGCTGGCTTCCATATGTTTTCCATTGCAGTGTTGCGTTGTATCTGTGGAGTGAAGCTCAATAACATCACGAATGTGCATTGGTTCAGAGGTTCATGCAGAAGTGGCAAGCTCATGTCGTTACGGGGTTGGTTGTATCTGTGGTTTAATTCTAGCTTAAACTGAAATCTGTTATGTCTACTGTCACCATATTTCAGTCTCATTGAAGTTCTATTGTGAGGCATTTACGTCATTACCTGATTTCATGATGATAATTGCATTTAAGAAACCATCCAGACACATTTCGTGGATTTTTTTAAGTTGTTACATATTCAGAAGTGTGGGGTCAGGCTGCATTAATACATGTAGTAACTTGAGAATAGAAGGATTAAATGACATTGAGACTGAAGCAAATGAACTCGTGTGAAGAGCTCAGTGCTTGCTGACAGAATTCAACGCTGTAGGAGAAAGCCCATTTCCACCAGTGGTAGAATCTGGTAAAGCTTGTCATCCAATGTTTATTATTGCTAAAAACCAGTTGGTTTATTTAGTGGAGAATCATTTCACGGTTCCCCAAATGGCTGGTATAATTGATGTATCAGTTTATACAATATTTAGAAGGATAGAGCAGTATGGAATATCCATTTCAGCCCAATTTGCTGAAACTACTGACCATGAACTAGATTTAATGACCAGAAGCATTCAAAGTTCATTTCCTATGTGCAGGAATGGCAAGGCCATCTTAGTAGGGGAATTAGGGTTTTGCAAATAAGAATTAGGAAATCGTTGCAAAGGATAGATCCTCATGGTTCCAACTTCACATAATATGGTGAAGATAGTATAATGTGAAATCTCCGAGATCTCTGTATCACGTAGACAGAAATTATAAATTAATTGGGTAATTTAATGTTGCCACGACGAAGCATTACTGATGACATAAATGTGACATCTTGGTTGTAGGAATTAATATTTATATTTAATGGCATGTCAGTATTTTTAATCATTGTGCTTTTAATGGTGAAGTACTATAATAATGAATCCTACCTAGTAACGCTACCGCGTTACTAATGAGTATTTTTAGTACCACAGTTTTTGTCCAAAGTCACGAAAAATAAACCAAAGAAAATTTATTTTTATAGTTTGACATATTAAACTTTCTTAGAGGTAGAAGTTGTGAAGTTTTTGGGCCACAAAAGTATAATGCAGAAATGACAGCGTTTTTTCCAAATTTATTTTGCCAGCAGTCTTGTTTATTTTGATTAATCTCCAGTGTTGTTTGTTTCTTATATACTGCTTAATTTTTATACTCCAATTATAAATACACATGTACATTTTCTGGTACCAAATAATTTCCTTATTCTAGGTGCATAATAGACGGTGGCAACAGATAAAAAGTTTACTAGCGTTAATTAGGAAGAAAACTTGATGCTTTCAAAAGTGGTTGTTTAATAGACCTGTGGCTTGTTCATGTTGCAAGAAATTTCATGTACTTTAGGGTACAATATTTATGATCTAGAGGAATTTCCAAATTGAAAAGTGCATTAATTATTAATGAAACTCCACACTTTGTGCTTATCATTATTACTGTAATTCTTTGCAGGTGGCATATAATAATCCATGGGTGTATTAATGGCTATAGCGGCAAGATTTTTTACCTCCACTGTAGTGACAACAACAGGGCTGAAACTGTTTTTAATCTTTTTACGGAAGGTGTGAGATGTTATGGCTTACCAGATAGAGTTAGAGCAGAGAGAGGGGATGCAAACGTGCAAGTAGCTACTATTATGCTGGATCATCCCCTGAGAGGACTCAATAGGGAAAGTTTTAACACTGGCAAGAGTGTCCACAATCAGAGGATAGAAAGGCTGTGAAGGGACATGTCTTCAAAATGTACTGTACTTTACCGTTAGGTCTTCTATCATTTGGAACAAGCACATCTCTTCTTAGTTTATGAAAATATTCATTTATTTTGCCTGCATTTCAGCTACATCTCTTGTATAAATGCGGCTCTCACACATTTCACAAATGCTTGGAACAATCATCCGCTCTCTTCATAGGGTAACCTCACTCCAAACCAGTTATAGATCAGTTGTTTGTTGAGAAAGCAACACAATGTTTGAAGAAATGATTGGTGTAAGTGTTAATTATTACTGATCTAGCTTAAGCTTTACAAAATATATAAAGGATGTGGTGTCTATCACAGCTAACTTCCATGAGCATAATTTGTGGGGATAAATTATTGGAATTTTTCTTATATAGAACTTGCAAGCAGCCATTATAAAGTTAACCCACAACCACAAAACCTAGCCGTGCCCAATGATGTTGTCCATAGCTGTTTTGTATTTCAGACCATGATACTTTTTTATTGACCTATGTCGCAAGAAAAGAATACTGGTGGGCCCGTGATTTCTGATCATGTTAGACTCTTGGCTGTTGTTATGATACACATAATTAATTGACAATGATATGAACGTGGACAAGTAGACCATTCTATAAATTTGTCATATTTTGGCAGTGATCACCTCCCAGACATCATAACAATGACCAAACATGAAAGCCAAACTGAAAGAAAGATAGCATAGCCTGGACAACAACTGAATGGAGGATCTGTTTTTCCATGGTGCAAGAACAATTAATATATCGCCCAACAACATTGAAATATGAACTTAGATCTTTCCAAAGAAACTGCAGCATGTACGTTGTCCTGTGACATCTCTCATCTTCACATATTCCATCTTAAACATCAGGAAGACTGATAAAATCCTCAGAAAACATGGCATATCCAAAGATAAAGGAATTGCTGCTGTTCCAAATCAGTCTCGACTGGATCTGTATAACAAAATAGATTATTACTATAAATGAGCAATAAATGTACGTATACTTCATCCCAGATTAATACTTGGTCTGCAACAGGCCTTTGGAATCCATTCTTCACTCTCTCCTCTTGATAGCCGTTGTACTGTTGAGCTCATAGCAAGAGCGCATCCTCACTAACACCAGGCGACTTTAAATGCTGGAACATATGACCTTTTAGAGTCCTATCATAAGGCAAGTTGAGAATGCCAATTGAATGCACAGCATGGTAGGTAGAAGGACTTCTTGAATTAATAGCTAGTGCTAAAAGTTCATAAATACATATGTATACAACATCTTTGGCAGCCAACCGCTCTACTTATTTACAGTAGTAGTCTGATCGAGGTTGAAGTGTTTCAATTTTTTCCATATATGTGACCCGATATGAGAAAACCAGGCTATATGCTCCAAAATTGAAAATTGAGATTTATGGTTTTCTTAATGAAGCAGGGCTCTTTCTATCTTTTGAACTTCGTTCCATGTCATTTGACACATCTAGTGCTGAGTTATGATTTTTTATACAAAAAGAAGTCCAAACGGATGGAATTGAGTTACAGCCATTTCTATCATTTTATCTTGCATTATTTACATGGTGTACAACAAAAAGGAAGGTCTGTCAATTACCTCTTTTAATTTAGTTATGGGCAAACTTGGTATCAAATGAAAGGAAATTATTTATACTATACATTTTTGATATAATATTAGTTTTGATAAGGTACCACTGTCACAACTTTGGGAAGCCATATCTCTAATTGATAATTCCCGCAGATAGCCTGCTTTTCTCATATTGGGTCACATATATTCAACTCTAGCTTGCTGACTATGATGACTCAGCACTTTAAAAGATATGCTTGAACTGACATTTCTGTCTCTGAGATACTGGCATTTCATCATGTTCCTTCTAACGCTAAGTGAGCAGCCACTTCACTATTTTTTCAAAGAAAGGAGAAGCAAACTGACAATATTGCACGGGAAACGTGCCCTACGACAGCCCCGTGTTTTACAACTGAAACAATCATGAATGTTGCTAGGCCCTCGCTGGCATGACGATACTTGTCCCATATGACCATCCCAAATTTCTTTACATACATGGTATCCTGTCACAACAGACTCCACAGAGTAGCTTTCCATTCTTATGTGTTTACACATGTAAAATTGACCACACCCTGCAAGTTTAATGGAATAATTAATGACCAGCCACACCATACTGCAATTGGACTGCCCATTTGCAAAAGTTTTAATTCAGAAAATCTATCTTTTTACTCATTCACAAAAGTTTTTCACCTGGAAAATTTTGAGCTATACGGTATATCATACCCGAAGACACCCACGAAAGGTCTATATCTTCTGTAAATCGACCAATTTCAGTATGTTGTAAAATATATATATCATTATGATAACAGCATTTCTGAATGGTAGGTATATAGACAAGAATATAAACCTGACCAAATAAAACTATGATGTCATAATTGTGAGATATATATATATAAAGTAATTTTTTGTGAAAAGAATTGGATTTTGTTATTGTGACGAAACTTTGGTGCAAATAGTATAAAATTTTGTACCGCAGGTTGACCAAAATTTGGTGTAAAAAAGAAAAATTCTAAGACTAGTTAACCCATAAATGGTGCAGTAATTAAATTTTTTAATTTGTGAACCGAAATTCGGTGTAAAATAACAGACGTTAAAGTCTGAAATGACCAAAATTGGGTGCAAAAAAAGCCAGTCCAGCATTTCTGGTACTGTAGTGTTTGATGATGGTCATGCATTAAGTCATGATAGTATAATAATATAACTAGTCATGATGAATTTGCAACGAATATAAAGGCTGATGTGTTTGGTAATTCAGTTTGATCACAATTACTCTTTGTACTTTTGTTAGTGATACCCTTTGTGTAAGTTAGCATTGTTTGCCTGTGATGTTTTTGTTTATTAACTATGCTTTAAAAGGTAAATACTGCTGGATATGATTTCATGATTCAGCAATAAGGTGTAATGTAATACTATCATAGCATGGTGATTGCGTATATAAGGCTACTATTGTCTAATTAGGATGGTAGTAACTAAGTTAGTTTTTATGATCAGAATCATCCATGTAACATTGTGTTTTGTTGTAGTTCTTTGATGAGTAGTTCTATCACACTGGAGGAGGCCCCAGTTTCTAGCTGCATAAGTTTCTCATTGTAATAGTCTTAGCAATAGAATATGTAGGTTAATACATGTAGAATGTTTTGAGATGCCATATTATTGTGTTATAAATTATATGATATATGATCGAAGGCTATAATTGGAGTTTAAGCCAGA
>NW_003546650.1:19396-31035 GCF_000090795.2 Amphimedon queenslandica | reverse complement strand
CACTCAAATCCTCCAACCGGTGGCATGGGGTCGCATGAGACAGATGCTATACGAACTCCTGTGTCTGGCTCAGGTGCCACAGGCTCTGGCAGCTTACCTGGCACTGCTCGTACTCTCCCATCAGGTACTGGATGGTACGGGTCCTGGAGGAGCTACGGGAACACATCTGTCCACCAAAGAGCTGAGGAGCGTTATAGAAGCAGTAATCGCAGCCATTCATGCATCAGAAGCCTCAGCTCCAGCTATAGTTTTATCTACAGATTGTATTGTAAAGTAGTGGGAGACTAGAGGAGGGCAAAACCAGGACAACTGTTGGCTGGCTGTCAGGGATGCTACTAGCAGAGCTTATTATCTTCTGATAATGCTGTATAAATTTTATCAGTGAACTGGGAATTCTTGGGGTCATTGTCCTGGTCGTGCCCAACACACCCTTCAACAGATGAGCCCATCGCATGCAGGGTGGCAGAGGCTTGCAGAGCCAATGGCAAGAAATGGTGGCTGTTTTGTCAGCGACTGCCCTATCCTCAGGTTGGGCTCCTCCTGGGAGTGGTTTAAAGCTATATTGGGGGGATTGTCACCTGTCTCCCACTGGGGGAAGGGGATAAAGCAGGGGTAGTGTTACACTCCATCAAGGGAATGGGTCCTGCTTGCCCCATGGTATGGTGGGCAGGTACTGCCAGGTAACCCCAGTTTCTTTTGCAGAGGGGAGGATAGCCACCTATGTTGATGGATAGGAGGGTGTCTTGGGAACAGGTCCCAAGAGGTTACCCTCTTATAGTGCCCTTTAGAGTGTCAGTACAGGAGTTGGTTTTCTGACTTAGAAAGGGCTTGCAGTCTGGTTTTTATATAGTTTCGGCTGTTGTGTGTACTTGGTGGTTTGCATACAATTGTTGCAGAGATAGACCTGATTTCTATCTCTAAGCTGTTGCTACAGTGTTGTAAGGCTGTCAATGGAAACAAGGCTTTTGGGGTAGCTAGAGGGCTACTAGGGAGTGGGGTGTAGGTATCTGCGGGGAAAGCCAGGCCTTGGGCGGGTCCCCAGACAGAAAAATGTGACCCCCATTGGTTGCTCAAAGAATCATTTGTTTGGACAGCCTAGTCACAAGAATACTGTTAAAACCTCAGTTTACTTAACTAGGGTATGTGGTGGTGTGGATTATTTCAATCAAATATTTCCAGCCCTATAGGAAATGAATTTTTCAACCAGGGAACTGGTTCCCTGATCAGAGCATAAGCCTTAGCCAGACCTAGGGTACCCCAATGGGAAAACAGTGTCTACCTCAACATGTATCAATTCATGCACTTGGTTGTTTATTTGCATTTCTGTATATAAAGACAGAAGGGTTGCTCATGGACCCCAGTCTCACATTAAGCAGTGGGGATCTGCCACTTCATAGCTCTGCTGCCATGTCCGCAGTGAAAGAGATAGCTGCTACTTGCTTGTCAGTGGCCTCAACATGTCTGGTAGATGATGGTCTCCCTCCCATCCCTACCAAGCTGGTCGAGAAAATCAGGAGGTGGGAATTTATTGATCTTTCCCTTTTAATACATGACCCATCCTTCAAGTCGGAGGAATCTCTCTTCCCTCAAAAGGGGTCACAAATCATGATATTTCAATCAGTGGAACAAGCTCAAAAAAGAAGGAAGCAGATTACTGACTTAGTGTCATGGATAAAGGCCTTCTCCAATTACTCAGCTGTCCTAGCAGCAGCAGAGGAGATGACCAGGGAAGAAGTGGTGGGCCTCTTAGCTCAAATGCATCTGATCACTCAGCTGTTGAGGGACTTGGCCGGGGAGAAGGGGTTGTCATATGACTTCAAACTCAGCGTGGGCAGCTGCCAAAGGAGTACTCAAATGTGGAGAGTTAAACATCATAATTTATGGCAGATGTCTGCCAGTAGGGCATATGCCATGAGCTCCCCCTCTCCCCCATTAAGCCAGCTTCCCTCTAGCAAGGGACTGAGCTCAATGAGACCCATGTCCTCACAAAAGGTATGTTTCCAATGAAATATCTTCTCAGTATGTGAACGGGCCAAGTCCTGTCGGTTTAGTCGTCCCTGTTTCTACTGTGGTGATGCATCACACAAGGGTTTGGACTGTGGGAAATGCAGCAGGAGAGAGGTCAGCCCCCTCATCAGAATGATGCAGGTGTCTTAAGCTACTCAAGGAATGTTTATCACATACATTAGTCACGCTATCATAGTATTTCCTGAAGTCTTTGGGCCCCTTGTTAAAAATATTTAGGTTAATTTTTTTCTCTCTGTCTTTGTGTATATCATCATTACAAAGTAATTGTAGCATAGCACAGTATGCAGACACTCTTTGCCAGTATGGGGAGTTTGCTAGCCTTACCCCTATGGTAGCCCCCAGATGGGCTACTAGAATGAGGGGTCTTGTCATAAGTCATGGCTGTGGCCATGGAGGCAGGGTGACCCCACTTCCGTAGCAGGGCAGGGACAAAGAAGGATAATGAACATAACTAGCAATTGATTTATGAAGTTCAAATTGATAACAGAATAAACATAATGGTAATGCACGAAGTTGTACCAATCACAAATTGGGGGGGGTAGCATACACTTATACTACTATTATATGCTATAAAGTAATACTAACAGTCCCATGATGTTAAAGCAGGCTACAAAAGGACAGTGTACTCCCTCCCTTAATTCAATTCTCCTCTATTTACAGGCTCAGAGCTCGAAGCTTACATATATGGTCAAGTAAGAGAGTGTTGCTACCGATAAACCGACGACTTATTCGCTCTTGAAGGCTGTAAGCCACCAAATTGTGGAGCCTCTGCTCCCAAGGTGTCATCTCTCTCTCTTCCTGACTGGACTAAGTGTCTGGCTAATCACCCAGACACTCAGTTTGCCTCCTATATTCAATCAAGTATTCAGTCAGGGTTCAGGATTGGTTTTAATAGCCACTCCTCTCTGCTATTGGCTTCTTCAAACATGGCATGCTCCAATTCAGAGGTAATTCACAAGTACTTAGCAAGGGAGGTATTGCTGGGTCAAAAGTTCACTTCGCCTTGAAAGAGCAATGTTCACATCAGCCCTTTGGGAATAATCCCAAAAAAGGATTAGCCAGGTAAATGGCGGTTCATTGTGGACCTGTCTTCCGCCAATTCCCAGAGTGTGAATTGCAGGATTAACACCTCAGCTTCGTCCTTGCGTTACCAAACTGTGGATATGATCTTGTATCACTTATTGTTCGCAATGGGAGGGGGCCTTAATAGTGAAGGCAGACATAAAGGAAGCATACCGTAACATCCCAATTCATCCAGACAACTACTGTCTTCTGGGAGTTAAATGGCATGAAACTGTTTTTGTAGACATGTTCCTTCCCTTTGGACTTCGCTCAGCCCAAAGATATTTTTTGCCGTAGTTGACGCAGCTCAGTGGGTGTTAACTGAGAATGGGATGAGGCAGGTCTTACACTACCTGGATGACTTTGCACTCGTGGAGAGAAACCAGGCTACAGCTTTAGATCTAAAATTGCTCTTTGTTCCGTCTGAGATATGTTAGGCCTTCCTCTAGAGCCCAGCATGCTGGAAGGTCCTACCACTTGCCTCACATTCCTCAGAATCGAGGTAGACACAGTTAACCTGAAGCTACGCCTTCCTACAGATAAGCTTGACAGATTGCTGAATGAGCTAGAGGAGGCATGGGGTCGGAAAGTCATATCAAAACGGGAACTGCAGAGCCTTACTGGCCTCTCACAGTACGCCTGCAAGGTAGTCAGGCCTGGTAGATCCTTCTTGCAAAGGTTGTATGCTCTGGAGAAGGTGGGCTCAACCCCAGATCATCACATTCGTCTGATTGCAGCAGCAAGAGCCGACGTGATGTGGTGGCAGCTATTTGTCTCTCATTGGAATAGAGTAATCATGCTTTGGAACCCTAAACACTCACCAGCCGACATCCTGGTATTTTCAGACGCTTCAGGCTCCTGGGAGGGCGGAGCTTTTTGTTCACACCTCTGGTTCTCTTTTAAGTGGCCACTCAACCTGAAGCCAACTTCTATGCAGGTCAAAGAGCTCATCCCAGTTTTTATTGCAGCAGCCTTGTTTGGAAGGTCATAAAGAGGGAAGCTAATTGTGTTTTCGGTGGACAACTAAGCAGTGGTCCACATATTGAACAGCACCCACAGTTAAGAGAGCCACCTAATGCACTTGATCAGGTTGCTAGCATTTTATGCATCATATTATGATTTTTGGTTCCGGGCTGAACACATCCCGGGGAGGTGCAACACTCTGGCGGATGCATTATTAAGAAATGACATCAAATTTTTTGTTTCACAGGCTCCTCAGGTCAACTCACACCATTGTTCATTTCTCCAGCTCTCCTGGCCTTGGAGGCTCTCAACAGTGAATGAACATCCACGCCCTGGATGGAGCTGTTCAGGAGTACTTTAAGGCTGGCCTGTCCCACTCATCCCACCATACTTATGGAACAGCAGAAAGATGCTTCTGGAATTCTGTCACGATTTCTCACTAACCCCACTTCCTGTAAATGAACAGACATTATGTTATTTTGTTGCATGCTTAGGTCAACAGGGCTTGGCCCTGGCCACTATAAAAACTTACCTCTCAGGCGTGCCAGATTGCAGGTCTTCCAGATCCCAATATTCATAATATGCCATGCCTCCGCCAAGTTCTGAGGGGGGTCGGGGTGTTGAGAGGTAGACTGGGAAGGTCTTCACGCCTGACACTCCCATTTACTCCCAGCATTCTAAGGAAGATGAGATGGGTGTGGTCTCTCCACGGCGAGTATGATAGGAGGCTAATGGGAGGCAGTGTCCCTGACAGCCTTCTTTGGCTTCTGCACGTCAGGGGAGGTCACTGTGCCTTGCAGAAGTCCTATGATCCACAGGTACACCCGTCCTTCAGGGTTGTTACTGTAGATAGCTGTCAAGTGCCTTCAGTTGTCTCAATTTTCTTGAGACGTACCAAGACAAATCGAGAAGGAAGAGGAGTGAGGGTCATATTAGGTCGAACTGGGATCGACCTATACCCAGTGACAGCACTCCTAATGTACCTTAGGCAACGAGGTAATGATCCAGGAGCCTTATTCAGGACCAGGGATGGAGTGCCTGTGAGCAGATCTCACATTTTTGAGGTATGTCATGCCTTCACTAGGGCGGGGCTGCCTGCAGCATACTTTGCCAGTCACAGTTTTAGAATCGGGGCTGCAACCATGGCTGCAGCAGCAGGAGTGGCAGACAGCACGATAAAAACCGTGGGTCGCTGGAAAGGTGCAGCGTTCCGCCTCTACGTTCGCCGATCAATGGGTCACCTAGCTGGGGTATCCAGATCCCTCTCCCAAAGCGATCTCTGAAACTAATGACTATGAGGAGAGGATTTATAGGACTTTGTTTTATAATCTGTCCCTGCTTTTCTATTACCAGTCCCCTCTCTTCTATATGTCTGTCCCTAGTATATCCTGTCATTATTTAATTAACGATATGGCAATATGTAAATGCATTTCTAAATCTGAAGAATTGTAAGAGTGGAGTTGTAAGGATTCCGTGTAGAGAACGGTAACTGCAATCCTCGCTTGGGTGGTACTAACCATTCCTCATGCTAGTTTATTTACCATTCTCAATAGTTATTAAAAAGTGTAACTATTGTTAAGCTTGGGGCCCACTGGTTACAGGGGCTCCCCAAATTTAAGTTGTATGTAATACCACGGGATCCACACTTCCACAGCCTGAATAATAAATTGGAGTTTAAGCCAGAGGGTTGAACAAGTTTAACTAGAAGGCTGTACTTTGTAGTTAATATTAATAGGTTAATTAATTGCTAGTTATCATCACTAGCAGGAAAGCGAAAAGCAGCAACAGCTCAAGAGATTCACTCAGTCTTTTTTCTTTCCACCCACCCAGCCCGGATTTACCTCTTCATTACCTTAAGGGTAATGTGATACGGAAGTGTTATTACAAACTGTTCCCCTTACATTCATGCTAGTTTATTTACCATTCGCAATAGTTATTAAGAAGTCTAACTAGTGTTAAGCTTTGGGCCCACCGGTTACAAGGGCTCCCCAAATTTAAATTGGATGTAATGACACGGGATCCATACTTCCACAGCCTGAATAGTCAATTCTACAGATGATTAATCTCATTAACTATGGCTACAGTAAGTATTTAATTACTCGTTATTGTAAGTAACGTATATTATTTGTACTTGAAGACTAAAAATCAATTATTTAAATTGTTTTGCCAAGTGTTGCAAGGGCATTAACTGTCACAGTAATCCACTGCAAAAGCCTTGTGTGGAAATTGTACAGCCTCACTGAACATTGACAAGTTACACTAATCCATTTACTAGAAGTATAGTTTGTTAGCTACAGTGTCTTCTGTTACTTTGTCATCAAGACACTTAGCTATTCTTCATAATTTCAATCAGCTCATCCTTAACTACAGTAAGTTAGTTAATATTAATATGTGCTGTATTTTTGTAAGATGCTGAAGCAAGTAGTCTTTATTCACAGGTTTGACTCCCAATACAAATCACTTACATGATTAAAGGCATACATAATGCATCAGTTTTGTGAGAAAGTCCCTGGCAACTTCACAATTACTGTTGGTTACTTTGAACAATACACTAAGTGAAGGACGCTTAATGTATAACAGACTGTCATTAAAAAAGGAGATTATGCTGTGGTGTGATGGTCGATGTGGATGTGCCAGTTGTAATGAAGAAGTGCAATCGTCTAAGAAGTCTAAGAATGCAGAGCAAAGACAAACGTCAGAAGACCAAGGAGGTTCAATTGAAAGAGAATTGGTTGCAGTTGTGAAGCACCTACAGTAGATATTTCCTTAGTACCATTACCATGTTTTTAGGTGCAAGTGCATACAAATGGTTTGCAGGACAGATGCCCTGACTGACTACAATTAAAAGTTGCTAAAGATCTATAAGCAATCAGCTCAGTGTTGTTACCAATTATGTTGCTTAACCCTTCAATACCAAATATCAATTATTGTGGCTTACACCCCCATAAAAATTAATTCTTTGCTGAAAATGTAATATGGCTAGTACCACTGTAGGAAGCTTTAATTCTGAAAATGTCATAGGTATAGAGTTTGTATTGTAAATATTGTGATGTTTATCCAATTTACTGTTAAGCTTGTAAAACAATGAACAAGGAAAAGCATGCAAGCAGCAGTGCTAAATGTAAACAACAGTTTTTTACACAATCTGTAATACACACAAAACAGTAAACCAATGTCTTCTACAAATTTTATTCTTCAATAATTTTAGCTTTGGTAAGTTTTGATTGAATAGACAGAGAGCTCCAAACAGAAAAGCATCGAGTAGTCACAAGAACTTGGTCACTGCCGTTGTTGCTATGCAGTTGCTAAGCAAATTTTGACCACATCAATTACTCCTTTTTATTCGCTAAATGGTGCAGCAGAGTGGTGATGCTTCAGCAAATTGTATTTCTACAAGAAATCATTCAAATTGAGAAGAAATTTTCTGAACTCACTGTTAATGTATTGTAATGTAATTTTTATAGTGAGCCAGTAATTTAAAAAAGGAAACTGTTAGCAATAAAAGAATTTGGTCTCATTTCCAGTGTTTGCAGCCAGGCAAAGCAACAGGAGAGTATCGTACCTCTTCCACTAATCCTAGAGAGCTTCCACTAAAGGCCATTAGAGGTTTCGTAAAACAGAAAAGGACTTATGACCTACAACGATAGGCCTAACTAGAAGAGACTGAACATTAAATATAGAGAAGTACATGTAGGTGCAGTAACTAGCAATATTTCTTGTGGTTGGCCATCTCCATTGAAAGGAATGTGATCAGAAGGAATTGTTTCCTGGGATAGTGAGATGTCTCTCCTTTGTCTTGCTGGAACGATACCCTTGTAGCAGTTCCTTAACTAAGGAACTTTGAAAGTCATTTGTGGACCATGTTATGGAAGACAGAGACTTGGACGTGGAACATACAATATAGGTCTTGGATGTGATGTCGAACAACATCCAGTACAGATATTTGTAGTATTTACGACACTTGAGACTGCCGTGATACTAATGGCAAAGTTGGTCGTTGCGATTTTCTCTGCCCATGTACTTATTGTACTGTTTGATGGCTTCTGAACAGGAATAGGTATGATGTTCGCCTGTCATCAGTTTAGTGTCACAGAGTCCAGGGGAATGGCTTGACAGTTGGTAGCAGTAACTATGACTGGTTTAGTGTCTTGTTAGACAGAAATGGTGAGATTAGGCAGTATGTCACTTTGTTGTGCCGTACTGTCTCCTCTGTCATGGCAACCACACTTCAGGGAAGGTGTAAGCTCAGATAAAAAATGCTTGAAGTTGCTCCTTATTGTTCCACAGGCATAAATTCCAACCAATAAATGGTCAGAGAATAGCTGATAATGCGAAACAAAATTGTCACAGTAGACATGGTGTTTATAGTGTTACATGGTTGCAGTTAGATCTTTCACTACATGAGATCCCAAGCCTTTTTTAATGGAAAGTATTTCCTTTCCAGTGTAGACTTAGAACTGAGAAACAACCATTCGTGCTGTCTGCTCTCACCCACACCTTAAAACATCTCTTGATAGGCTCCTGAGGAATAAACTGCTTGAGAGAGGAGCGACCTTTATAAGGAACCATGGCCTCATCTATCGCACATTGACAATGAGGCTGGTACATGGCTTCAAATCTGTCTAATCATGGTCAAGAATTGGTGGACTTTGTATAGACAGAGATGGTCAGTTGATGGTGTTGTGATGGTAGTGTTGTCTACAAATTGCAGGTAATGGTGAGTCTCATCAAAGCGGTGTCTGGACATACAGTCGGCAATGATGCTACAGTGGAAGAGAGGATCTCTACTCCAGTAGTCACTCAGTGCAGGTAGCCTCGTCAAGCCCATGATTATCATTATACCAAAGTATGCATTTATGTCCTCTATGCTTATTCTCTCCCATTTCTGAAACTTCTCTTAGACTACCATACCGGTTGGTTTCAGTCACGATGAAGTTCATTATCACTGATATAAAGAGGAGCTACAACAATTTCAGTGGTGAAGGAGGAACAGACAAACTGGCTGAGTAAATTCAGCAACATAGACTGGTTCCAAGAAATTGGTCCATTTATGGTCAGTAATACTACAGAATACATTTTATGTTCACATATTATATTTTTTTATTCATACGTTGCTGCAGGTGTAGATGGTGAAGATAAGTCCACATCTCCAGCTGGAGAGGAAGTGGTAGCTGGTTCAGTACCTGTTTCATCAAAATCAGTTGTAGTACTTACAACTGTATCATCGATAGTCACATCAGTTGCAAGAACACTATTTCAAATTTCAAAAATAAATATGTATCAGTATTACAGCAAACCATTTATTATCATCCTCCTCAAAACCAAGTTGATGATCAGAGTGTGGACTAAGAACTTCATGAGAGTCATCATTCATGGCTAGATCAAATGCCTCTTCCACATCATATTGTCTAGCCATATTATCAAACTTGAGGACTCAAAGAAAGCACTTAAAATTAAAAGCACTTATCTAAAAACTAGCACCTCTTTTGACAGCAGCAAAAATAAGCATTTGTTGCTATGTTATTGTTGTACTTAAAAATAGGTATTTTGTTCATCAACAAATATTAATCTTTACGTAAAACTACGTATTTTGTAATTAAATGGTTAAACTTGTAGTACGTACGTAGATCAGGTCCAAATACTTTAGTCATTTGTAATGAAGGTATGTTAAGCATGATTAACAGAATGATACACTTTCACGGAAACTAAAGTGATTGTTGACGGTGTGTCACAAGTAATGTGATGAGTGTGTCAGTGTGTATGATTTTGTATATTTCATTCATTGTATATATGTTAACTTATGGTACTTTCAGATAAACCCACAATTTCGATTTCGGGACTAATTGTTTTGCTTATACTTTTTCTACAAAATATACTTGTTTCTCAACAGTGAGATGCAATAAACTTCACCAAACGTTTAAAAATGAATGAAAACCGAGTAAAAAAATCTTTAACATCATGCAT
Organism: Amphimedon queenslandica; assembly: GCF_000090795.2. Lineage (NCBI taxonomy): Eukaryota > Metazoa > Porifera > Demospongiae > Haplosclerida > Niphatidae > Amphimedon > Amphimedon queenslandica. Next base: position 21,018 of record NW_003546650.1, on the reverse strand, counting down.
AGACTTTGATTTTAAGCAATATGATGGTTTTTACAATATTGTTGTCTATTAAAGTATGTTGCATCACTTAGCAAAAGTTATGAAAGTTTTGCCAAACGGGCTGCATTGTCTCAAATAGTTTTGTTGACTCTAAAGTATCAGTGTATTGCAAAAGCATGAACTGCATACAAACTTTATTGAGTGTTTGCCTTCATTATGCCACTATTGCAAACTTTAGAACTTGCTAGAACCTGCATCCACCAGATGAAACAACTATATAAACAATAGTCCGGAAATGTGCCATTTTTATTAATGATTTGACTAATATGACGTCATAACTTAACCCCACCATGCAATTAACTTTTTCCACCATTTTTATGATATAGAGAGGTGTCCGGCAATGACAGAACAACAAAAATGGCATTTATTTCTAAGGCAGTTAAAGTGAAGTTTTTTCTGAATTTCCCTGCTGTTACTGCCTATATCATCACACTATAAAAGAAAGGTTTCTAGGGAGACAGTATTAATGTTAGTAATTCAAAGTGTATTTAATCAGTCCCATAAAAATTTAGTGTGCAGGTTTAATTTCGTTCAGTCGTCTTGTAATTACTTTTTGATGCCTGGGTAGCCTGTGAAACAGATTTTGTCAATACAACATTTATAATACAATAATGCAAAAAGATATAATCAGCATCGTTCCGTTCCACTGGCAATGATCCTGTCGTGAAGTGACTATGATGTCCAGCTCAAAAATGACACACTTGCATGAATTACTGTTTAATGACTGATCAAGTCTGACCTACGAAAAGAGTCATGTACAATGGTTACTTTACCTTGAATAATTCAAGAATCGATTATATGATTACAATTATGCATTGCAATGAAGTTACTGTACCACTTTCACTTGCTCCATCGTTCACAGTAGTACCTTAAAACCAGTAGAAGATAAAAGTGGCCCAATAGAAAAGAAATGATACTTTCATGAGTTACGTTATGTCAACATGCATGTACTAATCAACTTCAATAAACAATTGTCCATTTGTAGGCATTGATTCTTCCAAATATGCGCATCTTAATGTAACATTGTTTTCACATCTACATTTTTTGGACAGTTCACTGGATCATGACTATCATCACACATTCTGATAAAGGAACAAAAAAGAAGAGCAGAGCAGTTATACAAGATAGACAGTATGGACCAATAATATAGAAGTACATTGTATTATATTTCATTTTGAAACCGATTTAACTATTTTTTAGTAGGCAAATTTGTATACATATTCATTAAATAATAAAACTACAATTAAAAACCTGAAATAGTTGTTTATTAATTTTTTCTATTTAACCACCAACTATCCTAAAATGAGCAACTGAACTTACATGTTGCATTAGTGTATGTAGAAGAACAATTTTTACGGGAGGAGTACTTAACAAGCTATTATAGGAAACATACATGTATCCATTTAATGGCAATAATTTTACCTTAAATAGAGCATTGATGAAATCAGAACTATACAACATGTAAAATAATTTTTAAACTCACCTGCAAGAGCATCATCCCCAGTGTTTCATATGATGATTGTATGAAATTAGTTTCATTAGTCACAAGTCCTAATTCTTTATAGTACTTGCTGCATTGATAA
>NW_003546650.1:9482-19244 GCF_000090795.2 Amphimedon queenslandica | reverse complement strand
TCAACCTGTGACTGCTCTGTTGGACATCTATTGTGTTTAAAAGTTACATAGTAACTTTTTGCATCCCGTGGAGTATTTTTATGATGAATAGAGGTCAGGAAGTTGGATTATCTTGGCTATAAAGACGAATTTCACTACCCGCCATATGGTACCTTTTGTCAATTATGGTCACATATGTAGTCATAAAAATTTTGCACAAAACTTAAATACAGTGTCAGGACTGCTTTTTGAAAAAATTCTTCAACGTCATTTTAATTCTATATTTATTATGATAAATATTTCTTAATGATTATTTTGTTGTGCTGGTGATGTTATAAGTATCAAATAGCACATTTACCTCTTTGTTCTTATTCATTGATGTTTATTTATTAATATAATGTGGCATGCACCAAAGGAAATGTTGAGTTTTGCCTAGTGAGCATTTTTATCTTATAAGCATTACTCTACCTTTTTCAGTCTTAATGTTACATATGTGTACCTCCATAGGTCCATTAAAGCTTGGTTGAGACTACTACTACTACTACAAAGTTGAGAAGCTATACAATGTTTTGTTTTTAACTTACTGATTATTTCTTGTTTTTGTTTGTAATGATCAAATTTTATGATTTGTATTATTAATAGTTATAATTGTACAGATAAAACAATATTAATGTTATGATTTTTAATAATTAATCTGAGGGTGATAGTAATAAATTTAATGCAAGAACATATTGATACAAATTGGAAAAGTAAAAAATAATAGACACTAGAAAGTGTTATTAGGAAATAGTGAATCACTAACTTCAAAAGTCAGACCTCTCCACAATGACCTCCCTTATTTGAAAGGTTTGTTGCTTAACTTGTACATTTATTTTTTATGAAAAAAATAAAAAGTGTATTTGATCCAAAAACTTATGGTTCTAGAAACTTCTTTTGCTGAGGAAAGAAGTGATCTCTCTCTTGCTGCTTTTGCATTTATTATCAAAGTCAATGAAATGGCTACTATGTCTGTGTAAAATACTGCTGGTCAAATTGTTGCTTTAGCTCGGACTTTCGATGAAGGACCAGATGCCGATATAGAGGCTTACGTGTACAGCTGAAAGAGGAGCTTACAATGAATATAATGGGACAGTGGCCATTTTTATTTCAGTGATATGATACACCTATCTTTTTGCTGCCAAAAGCCATGACTATACGCACAGAAGTCATGTGACTTCCTCATCCTATTTGCAATGACATCAAAATGAACTATATTCATAAGACAATTAATGATATTCATAGATATTTTAAGTATACTCATTAGCATAATAACTGTATTCATTGCAGAACATTAATAGTTTGACTTTCTTAAAAATGGTATTTATGAAAGCAATGGAAAATGAAAACAATCATCTATCACAACAAAAGTCCTTTAGATAATAGAATAACATTGTTATGTCTTGCGGTCAATAAATGCTAAATTTGTTGGCTGTTTATATTTTAAATCCATGTCCAACAAATGCAACTGTACACAAGGCAAATGAGAATATGTGACCCAATATGAGAAAACCAGGCTATATGCTCTAAAATTGAAAATTGAGATTAATGCTTTCCTTAATTAAGCACATTTTTATCTTGCTTTTGGTTTTTGTTCCATTTAATTTGGCAATGTAGTGCTGAGTTATAATTATACATGAAAAAGAAGATGCAATTAAGTTAAAGCCAGTCTTATCAATATATCTTGCATTATTTAAATGGTAAACAACAAAAAGAAAGGTACAGTATGGCTAGAAAATTTCGTGGGTAAATAAATTTCGTGATTTTCGTGGTGTGGAATTTATCACGAAATTTAACGAATGAAGCACACCCACGCTAAAGTAAATAACCGCACGATACACGTCACAACTGATCACGTGCAGTTGTTCCGGATCCCTGCGCTAGTAGCGTGACTAAGCGTGCTGTTACTGCTGTAAGAAGAAATGTACAAGTATTTCAAGAGAATTCAAGATGACAAATTACCCTATCCATTTGGGCCACTGTCAGCAAAAGTTCCATCTCAAACAATCACGAAGACGAATCAGCAGGTGAAAGAAGTTTTGAGCTGTGCGAAGAAGCGAGGAACCTACAACAAGATTTGTGCCGAGGATAAAGCAAGTATGCCAGCGAGCACGGTGTGGCAAAAGCTGAGGAACTTTAAGGGAAAAGATCTTAAAGATAGCAGTGTGAGAGATTGGAAAAATATGTACGAGAAAGAGTTGAAGGAGAAGTCCAAAAGTGCTGGTGTTGGTGAGGATGTTCGAGTAGTGAGTCTGCCTGGCATAACACGTGGACGGCCACCATTACTAGGTGAGAAGTTGGACAAATACCTCCAGGAAATTATAAAAGAAATGTGTTGTAGGCGGACACCAATAGGTTCTACAATTGTTGTTGCTGTGGCCCGTGGTATACTACTGATACACAACAGACAAATGATGGAAGAATTCGGAGGCTCATTGAAACCAAATAAAAGCTGGGCAAAACAGGTTTTGTGGAGAATGGGTTTTTCTAAAAGAGGAGCCAACTCAATAGCCAAAATTCTTCCAGACACTTTCGATCTGATTAAAGAGCAGTATTTAATTGACATCAAATCAGTTGTGTGCTTTGAAGAAATCCCAGACCCACTTATCATCAATTGGGACCAGACAGCTCTCAAACTTGCCCCATCATTGAATTGGACTATGGAAAAACGTGGAACAAAACGTGTTGAGATAGCGGCGATCGATGATAAACGGCAAATAACTGCTGTATTTGGGGCTTCATTGTCAGGGGATTTCCTACCAGTACAATTGATATTTACTGGTAAGACGTCAAAGTGCTTACCAAAGGTAGATTTTCCTTTGGATTGGGACATCACTTGTACAGCTAATCATTGGTCTAACGAAACCACCATGCTTAGATATATTGATCATATCATCATACCCTATGTACATAACATTCGATCACGTTTGCAACTGTCACCCAAACATCCAGCAATGGTAATCTTTGATGTCTTTAAAGGCCAATGTGTTGAAGCTCTTTTGAAGAAGTTAGAGGAAAATAACATTTTATATGTGATTGTTCCAGCGAATTGTACAGACAAATTGCAGCCTCTAGATTTGAGCATCAACAAACCTGCCAAGGATTATATGAAAACAAAATTTCAAGAATGGTATGGAGATATAATTTTCAAACAGCTAGATGATCAAATACACAAGGAAGTAGACATGAAATTAAGTACTATGAAGCCGATTGTATCACACTGGATGATTGATATGTATGAATATTTTAAGTCAAAGCCCAATATAATCATTAATGGATTCAAAGAGGCTGGAATTTGTGATGCATTGAAGACCACACCTAAATAACTTAATCCTTTTTTCTGAACTATTAATTTAAAATGAACTATTATTATGCTTATTATAATATAATGTTTAATTGTTGAATAAGGACCATGATTGAGAACTTTATAATTTTACAATAATTATTTACAATACTCATACAATACTACTGATTCATGCAACACTAATTAGCTTTTATAAAAGTAAAATCAGAAATTAATTTTGTTTCAAATATAGACAAAAGAGTAGGACGTAGGGAATCTTGATCCAGATGGTATTGACTGGCCAGCAAGTTTGGATGTTTTCCATGTGCCAGATACGAGGCAAAAGCAATTGCAAATACACCGCAATCTGTAACTCCTTTTTGGGTTGGAACAGCTGGTAAGTGGTACTTTGTTGTAACTGTAAATATCTTGTTCAAAGTGTGTTTGGTTTCATCTGTAATGTTGCGATACAGTGAATCATAAATGTATACTTCACCAACATCACAACTTATTGTGCTTGCCATTATCCAATGATAACCATTACAGTGAAGGATTTGTATATATGAATCAATCCAGCCTCCCTGAACAGATGACGGTGCCAAGGTTGAATACAGACCTTTAATGTGTGGGAATTTAGCTTTTAAGAGGCCTTGATATGCATTTATATGCTTGTCAGTAAGCTCATTACCTTCAACCAATGTTTTTCTCTCATGTTGTGTCAACACAATATTCCCTGGTAAGCCACTCACCCATACTTCATCCATTTCACCTGTGGTCAGAAATGGCTCGGTCCACTTCGCCAGATCATCCAGGTCTTCCACTTTTTTTTTCTTGGGAGGTATGGCCTCCTCATGACTAGTGGTGGGTTCTGCAGCAGGTGGAATCAACTTGTGGGTTGACTTTTGTCTCAAATCACTGCTTGCAGTAGAATAAACTCTCTTTATGAGAGTTTGAGTCTTCTCTACCAGTTCCTTGTCCTTGTTGCCGGTAGGCACCCTGAACGTGTAAAGGCATGGGATTTCCAAGCCTCCTTGTGGCAAATCCTCAGAGTACTTTCTACTACCTGTAACAGTGCACAGGATTGAACCACCCCGTCGAAGGAAAAGTGAACAAACAGCCGATATTATCCTTGGAACATGGCCTACTATGTAACCGTTTTTTAAAATAGCAATGGCATATGGATCGTGCCTATTGCTTAATTCTCTAGTACACTGAAGGCGTTCTCTCTCTGTAGCTTCCCATATATCTTTGTAAACGTGGTATCCTCTCACCACAGAAGAAATTTCGAAGTGTTCCTCATCGCTTTCTTTGCCTGGGCCGGCCACGTGGTGCAATCGTTACGTGTACGCGTGGTGAAGGTGTGGTTACACCGCCCAATAAAATGGGCGAGCGTTTGTACTGATCCCGAACTTTATTGTCCACGAAATTTACTTTCTAAGAGTGTTTTGGCAATTACACGAAATTTTATACCCACGAAATTTTCTAGCCATACGGTATATAAATTATCTGCCTTTACCAAACTTGGTATCAAATGAAAGGAAATAGTTCATTTTTGATATAATCTTAGTTTTGATATGGTTCCACTGTCATACCTTTCAGAAGCCATAATTATCTCTAATAGATAATTCCCGCAGATAGCCTTGTTTTATCATATTACGTCACATATTAGCTTCAATTGCAACTGAATCTAACATGAAACGAAGGACATAAATTTGCATAGTTATTACAACAAGTAAGTTCATTAACTATGAAAAGTTATTTAGAAATTTTTTAAAAAATATTTAAAGTTCAGTGATGTAAAACATCTAAACTTTGCGTAGTAAAAATTTGAAAATAGCACAAGGTATACAACTTTTTAGATCCTATAAAATGGCGTTAAGAAAAAGGTTTTTTCATTTCAGCCAAATGTACTTTAATAATAATAAACTTGATTTAATAAAAATAAAAATTCATAAAAATAATACAAAGATTTTAAACTCTACTTTGTAGAGTTTTATGAAGGAGTGTTGTTTCCCTTAACATGACAAGTCTTAATGAATGAAAACCAATTAGCTTAGTTCCAGTCGACGCAAGCGTGGCAAGTCCATTGACAATTCTTAATAAGTATATAAATTAATATATTTTTTATTCTTAGACATTGTACTGAATCACAAACATTGAACAATGCAATAATTTAGATGTTTTAATTGTCATGACAGTAATATTTAATTACTACTAGCTGAAAATTCTAATTCATATTTATCACAATAATTAATTTACATCATACTATTAATGTAGTAGAAAAATCAATAGGTACAAAGGCATAACTATTACTAAAATTCTATTTATTTGTAGCCTACCTATTATTTTCTGGAAAGTAGGGTTTCTTGTTCTTTAATGAATAATTATTTTTTAATACTTAAAATTTATCTTTATTATTTGAACTATTATTATTTTGGTTAATCTCAACCCCCTTGTTTTTTTTATAATGTAACAACCCTATTTTTTCTTATTAAATAGAAATTTTTTTATTTTCTTGTCTGCTTTACAGTCACCTACAGCATGGGCACACATGCCCTTGGGATCGGTCACTGTAAATAAGACACATCACTTCAAGTTATGCTATAAGTGTTACATAGACGTGCCAAGTAGAAATGCTGTCATTGTTATGAAATATATTTTATGTAGTGTACCAAAACGGTCTCATATACACAATATAGGACATTTGGTTTGCGACCTTGGATATGATATAACCATCGGGCCTATGGCCCTGGGGCCATCTCACATCCTTTAACACAATTCTCATGGCCCATATTTTGCATATGCAACCTACTAGCATATAACATGCATATTATGTGTGTTATATACCATACTTAGTAGGTCTATGTACAAAATATAGGTCTGAGGTGGGTGTCCACGGATGTGACATAGCCCAAGGAGGGCTATATGACATTCGATGACACCTACCAAAGGTCTAATCTTTTGTATATAAACCACTTCCAGAATGTTATATAGGATATATTTCAAATTGATGACAGCATTTCTGAATCACAGGTATAATATACAAAAATGTCAACCTGACCACATCACAGGATGTCATAATTATAAGATATATGTGTTATAGATAACTTGTTTCAGAGGGCTATATGCAATATATATGACCTGCAAGGAGGAGGTTTAAAAAATATCACCCTCGGGCCAAAGGCCCTAGGGTGATAATTTTGAACACTCCAGACTTGCAGGTCATATATATTGCATATAGCCTGATGAAACATGTTATGTACGATATATTTTATTATGAGATTCATCCTTGCGGCCATTTTAAAACCACACCCACATTATTTGAGTATGCGCAGTAGCACATGCCACATGGTAGGGAAAGAAGAATTGAGAAAGGTGAACTGTGACAAATAGAAATAATCTCCTTGGATCATGGAAAATGACAATCCAATGGAGACTCACATGATTCCGCATTTTGTTGGTCTTCATTGGTGACATCAGACAGAACATTTGTTTTCGGAACAGCTGAAAGTTGAGCATCATTACTTACACTAGACAACACCTTGGAAACACACAACTTCTGTACATCTGTAGTTCATTCACAGGACCGAACGCCTCCCGAACTAGTATGACCACTCCGCTTCATAATTTGCTTCTCAGGTACACGGTTATGGTACATACGACTGATGCTGGTAGCACGTAAACTATGGTTTTGAATATCCATTGTATCAAGACCAGCAGATTTAAACATTTCTTTCAGTAATCCTCCTAGCGTATTACGGCCAATGGGTGAATTACAGTACCACACTTTGTCATCCAAGTTATACTTGTTTTTCGGTTTGCAATAAAAGATATCGTTTACTTGTGCAAATCATTGTAGCTTAGATAGGTATAGTTCGAAGAAATGTACAAAACAATTTTCACCCAATGACTCATCAGCATAGTGAGTGACGATTTTATTTTCTAAATGAACTTGATGAACGAGACCTTGACGGTCCTTAGACCCATGTTCTCGGTAAACAATGCACTTTATTGTTGAAGACAAATCCACAGGATTTTGAACTTCCTTGATTTCGAACTGGCTGAATTTTAGATCCCTGTGTTCCACACCGCCACGCAAACAAAAAATAGGCCACAAAAATAAAAGATCGTTTGAAGCAAAATGGAAGGTGAATCAGAGCCTAGAACTTTCCTCTGCCAAAGCAAATCTTCTGTTAAACTAATGACCCTCGCTTGTCGTTTTTCAGCTCCAACACCATCAGCCAATAATTTCTTAGAAACATTAGTAAGGACATAGTGTAGAGCTCTGAAGGCTGCATCTCTATGTTTCATGAAGTGACAGGCCTTTTCATTTCTTTAAAAGCCTGGGATTGCAAATTGGTTAAAAGCTGTACAAGTGATTTAGGTGTATAAGGTGCTCCTGAGCCTTGTCGTGCTTCGAATACAAATTTGCAAAGCGTGTCGCAAACGTTTCTCGTCTTCTCCACACAAATGTTCCTCTTTGCAATCTTTAACTACAGAGACCCATTTTTGATAGATTCTAAAGATGCATTGATGACATCTTTCACTGATGGCACTCTTTGGTTTCTTTCTGCTAGATGACGATTCTTCTGTGGTAGTTTTTTTGAAGCGATCTTTTAAAGAAAGGGACAATCTCTTCTGTTTGCTTGGATTTGGACCAACTGGATTGTACCTTTGTGTTACTAATGCTAGCAACCCCAAACTTGGTGTAGTTGCATAAGGTCTTCTTCTGAAAATCTGTTTGAGTCTCAAAGTACTCTGGAAGGTTCTGAATGGGTTCTTCCACTCTCGTTCAATAGGAGCCGCCATGATAAATCATTACGTTTACTTTAGATCACACTGGTGAATATAATTTGCATGTCATTATTATTAAAAACATTAATGTTTTTATTTCATAAAATAAAAGCAGACAAATAAAGTCCTCTAACGAAGAAGGCATTTAACTAGCAGTCTTTAAACATCTGCTATACTTGTCTACAGCTGTCTTGATCGCCGTTTTCCTTCATCACCCTCAAACTAGGTTCTTTCATATTAGAGGCTTTATAACAGAAGAAAGTGCAACCAGTGATAATGAAAGGTAGTAGTATCCCAACCAAGGACAAAGTAGACAATAAGAGGTCTTAGAGGTGAAAGAGTTTGCTTGCACTTTGCCACCATTTTGGTTGTTGCTAGGAATGACATTTTGTGATGCAAAGATTGATTTACTACCTGTGGCTACTAAAATAAAACTGATTTTATTATTGATGCAGGTCTGGCAAAACCGTTGAGTGGCTTCTGGTTTATCTGTTACTTTAGCACAAGACCTAAAATCAAGATACACTGTACTTTGTATATATATATAACATTAAACATACCAATGATACCTTTCAAGACAATGATCACAGTACACCGTCACGCTATTCCCATCCCATGAATCATCATAGTTCTTACATAGAAACAGATATATATATCAATCTTCTTTGTATCAACTAAAAATGAAGACATTATGTTAACTATGCATGTGTATGCACCAATTCTTACTAATGATAACTATCGAACACACACCTTGTAATGTACATATACCTGTGCTTACGACACACATCATGCATCATCACTAAAAAACTTGTGAATTTTTCTAAAGAAAGTTTTTTGATATGCTACACTACTATATAAGTTATTTGGGTCAACCTCAACATTTTTTTCCTCAATAGCCGTACCATTTAGGGCACTTGGCACTTTTTCTTTCACAAACCAATGCAACATTCCAAAAATACCAGAGATGTACCAATAATCGGTTGGCATATTGGATATCAGCTTATCAGCCTGCTTTTTATAGTATCGATTATCAGTTTCTTTGCATGCATCTTGATGATATAGTAACACATAGCCATGTGATGAGAGTATAGGGTTAATTAATTCATTTTAAGACACTATGAACTAAAAAATGTCAAAATGATTCTATAACTGGGACTACTTAAAAATTAATCAAGATAGTAAATTAGGAAGTGTATAAATCACAACGTACATGTGTAACTCTGTGCCTAAAAGGTAGGAAGGAAAATATCGGATTGGTATCGGTATCAGCCAGTATTGGCTATTGGCTAAAACCCATATCGGTACATGTGTTTAAAGGGTAAGTCCGGTGTATTTTTGGTGAATTTTTTTTATTGGCTTAATATGATTGCCTGACAATAATAATGATGAATTCCAACTCCCATTGTCTAAAAAAATTTTTTCACTGAGATATGAGCCTTCAAAGATGCTCATTTTTATTACTTCCTGTCGGTGGGTGTGGCTAAACGTGACGTCACTAGAGGCATAGATGCAGATAACTCCATTCCTTTATAGGGGGAAATAATCCTTAATTCTCATGTCTAGTAATGTAATATCACTAATTTAAAGATTGGGATCACTAGCTTTCATTATTCCAAGCATGCAACTGCAAGAAAAAGACTCAAAATAGCAAACAAGAAAATTTGCCTACT
>NW_003546650.1:0-9472 GCF_000090795.2 Amphimedon queenslandica | reverse complement strand
TTTGCCTACTTGTAATATTATGACATTTTCTTGCAGTTGCATGCTTGGAATAATGAAAGCTAGTGATTCCAATCTTTAAATTAGTGATATTACATTACTAGACATGAGAATTAAGGATTATTTCCCCCTATAAAGGAATGGAGTAATCTGCATCTATGCCTCTAGTGACGTCACGTTTAGCCACACCCACCAACAGGAAGTAATAAAAATGAGCATCTTTGAAGGCTCATATCTCAGTGAAAAATTTTTTTTAGACAATGGGAGTTGGAATACATCATTATTATGGTCAGGCAATCATATTAAGCCAATAAAAAAAATTCACCAAAAATACACCGGACTTACCCTTTAAAATACATAAAATTTCCATTCATGTATAATTGTACTTCATATTTGCTCTCTTTGTCTCTCAGCTATATAAAAAACTCTTTAACAATGCAGATTGCTGCTCATGTAATTGTGACTGTGCCTGAGATTCCCTCTCTGTTTGGCACTTCTCTGTCTATCTTTTAATGACAAACAAGCTGGTTTCTTAGATGGCCCCCATGTTTCTTGTGCTATTTGTCAACACATTCTTCAACACCTCCATATTAGGATTGCCAACGGTTTTTACATGGCTATTTTGGAATGAAGATTGCGCCTCAGTAAAGTTCACTCCTGCAATTTCTATTGGTAGAATCATCTCACGGGATGTTTAATAAAAGCAATTGTCAGCGTTGGCACTAGATACCAGGGGTATATGTGATAGCCTCAAACGTATCAGCAGCTAGCTAAATAGTCACTGCCAACGTTGCCATGATGAATGATGTTGTGCAGAGGCGCTTGAAGTTGTTCCATGTCTTCTTCCTGTACTTCATCTATTAAGTCATGAACAGCAGCATCACATAGCAATAATTTAGACTCATGCATAAAATTAATTTCTCCTCATTTTTAACCTTGCAAGTACTATCTTTAACAACATGAACAATCACTTCATAGTCACGCATAGATAGATCACTGCAAAGATCATTAAGTTTCCTCCCAAGAAGAATCATTTTTACTATACTTTTGTTGCCTTAATAGCTTTGCCTTTGTCTAAGGACTCACGTAAGTGAGCTGAGTAATTGAAAATCAATGATACTACGCCCTCTTGATTGTGTGTAGGGTTGCTGATAACATCTTGCTTACAATTGTCTCTTTCATCCATCTCTCACCAACAAAACTATGCTGAAAAATATTTCTTTTTGCAATAAAAATATCAAGTGACAGCAAAGCATGATCATGGTGATCAGGTACAAGAGAAAATAGTACATGACACAACATAAGTCGTAGCAGAACATTGCACTATGGAACAATCATAATTTTCTTGAAAAATGTACAAGCTTTCTTATATTCCTCTATACCATTCGATGCAGCAAAAAGAACTGCATTGTTTCAAGAATGGTTGTACACCAGGTGCCAACTCTGATGAATCTATTGAAGTGTACTTTCTTTTAATGAAATCCTGGTGAGAAAGTTCAATTTCTCCATCAGTTATGATAATCATGAGTTTCTCAACATTTCAATACAAAGAAAAGCTCTTCAAGTTTAGCATTCATACTCGATGATATGCTTTAATTTATTAGTTGTGCTGTTGGACATTGTAAATAGCTCTTTCTGTTCAAAGGTGCAGCAGCTTCTTTTATAGGACAACCAGTTTTTAGAAAAATATTTATAGAACAACGGCAAGTTTTTTCAAGCCACTACTTGATTATGTCATCAATTGACAGAGTAAAAACCATTCTCTTGGCTAACTGCATCAATTGTTCCTTTGTTTCCTTACAACTGAAAGAGTAGCAATTTTTGTTGAAAAGTATTTGAGCTAATGAAAACAACAAAGGTTTTAGATTGTTGAAAATCTTCTTTTGGTGAGACAATTTCAGTCATATCTATTTCAGTTAGAGTTACTTTTACATCTAGGATTGTGTTTTTAAAGATATAAAGAAGATTGACCAAGGACACCTTTGTTGCTTGTGAAACAAAGCAGTAGGCAACAACACATGAAGAACCTAAACCATTCTCCACAAGTATGTTAGAAAGAGCCATGCCAGCATTGTTAACATCATATGTACTATCTAGAATAAATAGCTCAGGAAACTTATTGACACATTCACGTTACTTTTGGCTTTGAATGGATTTATTATAATTTTAACATTTTCATCCAAAATGATACAAACTACATTACTTTCATCCATCTCAACAAACTTCGTCCACAAAACAACTATACTCTCTTCAAATGAATTACTAAATTTCATCTTCATGTTACAAATATCTTGTTTTGTCCAGAACTTGCCAGTTTCCTTCTTAAAATGTGACCATAATTGACAAAAGGTACCTTATGGCGGATTTTAAAATTCATCTTTATAATGAAAAATATCAACCTGTGAGTGCCCTGTTAGTCAACAATTGTTTCTGTAAGCTACAAAGTAACTTTTTGCATCCTCTGGAGTATTTTTATGATAAATGGAGCTCAGGAAGTTGAATTTTTTAGGCTTTAAAGACCAATTTTCCTACCAGCCATAAGGTACCTTTTGTCAATTATGGTCACAAATAATTACGAACAAGTGTAGCATTACTTTCAACTTCTAGTAGTGTTACCACTTCTTTACATTCAATTAAATATAAGTGACGATTGGAATGATATTGTCTAGCAAGGTGAGGGAAATTGTCATGGTTATGGACAGTTTCATTTTTGCATGCAATTATAACTGAATTGAATTTCATATGGTGAAACTTGTCAGTGTGACTGAATGCCTTCTGAGTTGCTTTTAACTGAGCCAGAATGCTTGCAAGTATACCTGAGGCATATAGAAAACATCATTTTAAAAGTGTCTTTTCTTTTTAAGTAATAATAATGTCAAAATGACAATAGATGAACTAGATAGTAAGCATTGTGCTTGAGTATTCTTGTGTTAATTAGTTTTAGTTAAATAGGTCTTCAGTCTTTTGTGGTACTTGAGGGTCCTCTTACAAAATGATATAATTTCTTATAGTTTCACCAGGACCTATTAATGCAATAACAACCAAACAATGAATATACAAATAAAGACAATGTGTCTAAAATGTTAGTTTACAAAATAAGGAATGTAAAAATTTGTAAACCTACTACAATTTGGTTAAAATTTTCTGCACTCTCAACTGTTGTACTCAATTATTGTACATATTTGTACAAAGCAAGATGGCTCAATTACATGAACATGTGTAGTATCTTACAGCTATTAAAGAATTAAAGAGTTTCCTTCTGAGGTACTTACTCACGAGGATCTGTAGCATCAATAACTGTATGACAGATAGGAATTTCAATACTACATTTTTTGATCCAGCGGGAGGTGGGGACCCGATATTATATCAACATTTATTTTGATTTTTCGGGCATCCGTAGGTATATATATTAATACTACCTGGATTTGGGATGATTTCCCAAATCATACCAGTGTATGCAGCTAAAGAACAAATTTTCGGTTACTTAGGGATGGTATACGCCATGGTATCGATAGGAGTATTAGGGTTTATTGTGTGGGCGCATCACATGTTCACAGTGGGGATGGATGTGGATACTCGGGCTTATTTTACTGCAGCAACAATGATTATTGCAGTGCCGACGGGGATCAAAATATTTAGCTGAGTGGCGACAATATACGGAGGGGCGTTGACATTCAGATGTCAAAATCTTGATTAATTTTGTTTTGAGATATTGTGACATTTTACCATCCTCATCACTATAATGGTATGATATCAAGTTGCTACTGTTGTTGAATAAGATCTGCACGTAAACAGACTGAGACCACAAAGCAACAATGAATGGTTCAACAGGTGGTAGCAAATATTGTTTCACTATTCTTTACTGTAAAAAGATTATCAGTAAGTAAATTAAAATGAATGATTATACATCTACTTTACTTTTTGCTGAAATAAACAGATGCGTAACTAACTTCCATTTTATTGTAGCCCAAATATAGCTGCTCAAACTCAGTGTCTGTAATATCACATGTACTGCGAAACAAATCTGTTTCACTCTGGCAAATAAAGCATTAAGTTCCCAACTGATATAGACCATTTTTTTAAGCAAAAAAAGAGCGAGCCTATAGTAACAAACAAAAAATTAATAGTACTACTATTCACCATACAAGGGCTTCGCCCAACCAAAAGCCTACTATCGTTATAATAATCGTCAGAATCATCATCATCATTAATACAACAATTAAAGTTTTAATACCATTTTAAATTTTGATAAATAATTTCAGTTATTAGTATATACTATTTTTTTATATTGTGAAAACAGTACTTATAATGAGATGTGCTCCAATGTAATTTAAATTGGCTTTTTTCACTGATTCTGTCAAGACAAACTGCAAGTTTCCTTAAATAAAAGCGATAAAATAATCCCCTCATTTCCTAATGTTCTATCCAGCAAGTTCACCTTGTGTTTGAATTTTGCAATTAATACAAGAAGTATAACTACTTACCTTCCTTAAAATCAGTAGCTGCTTGACAGAATGTGACATTTGTTAATTAAATTTTAACTGAGAAAACTGGTGCAACTTCTCTTGCCTACTGGCCAGTTCAACAAAAGCTTTCTTCATTTCATGCTGTTAACAACCATCAGCTTCGAACTTCAACTCCTTCACATAATCTCATTACTTATCAGCTGTTGCAATAGAGTCAAAAGTAGTCTGCAGATTCGTTGAAAGTGATGCTGCTCAACCTCACCAATTTTATGTTTTGGAGCTCACAGTATTCGTACATACCATATAACCCTTTAATTAGGCAGAGTTTTATTTTGGCAATTGGCAGATTGCAAGCAGAATCGCCAATATTAACACCGCCAATCATTAATGTACATGCTCAGTAATGCACGTGTCCACAAAAGTCGCCAAATTAAAAACCGTCAATTACAATTTCACAGCAAAATTGCCGAAATAAAGCGCTGCCAAAATAGAGCGTAATACCATATTCAACAAGAACATAAAAAATTAAAAAAAACAAGGTTAAGTAGGATTCCAAACGACCAACCAAAAAACAAAATGAAAATTCTACTCATGATGCAAATTCTACTCTACATTGTACTTTCAATGTTATTATGTAAGAATTACAGATCACTTTGCAATGTAGAGTAGAATTTGCATCACGAGTTGGATTTTCATTTCATATTTTCATTGGTCGTTCGGAATCCTACTTAACCTTGCTTTTTTAAATTTTTTTATGTTCTTGTTTGTGTTGATTTTTTAAATAATATTTATAATAATTTTTTAGTTGCTTTTTGATGTTTGCTGATTTTACACAAACGATAATTTTCTTTATTATTATATCATTGTTATGACTTACATCATTTATGAGAGACGGACATGCTGAAGGAATATCAACTATCCTGATGACAAGTGAAATTAATACCAGTCTTGACACAAGTCCTTGTTCAAGAAGCTGTGAGCTAAGAGTGTTCATCTTCCCTGCATGTTATGTTGCAGCTATTCCTGTTCTTCCAGGCTGTTGTCATTTATTATCATTGCATATCTTAACATTAATTAATATTATTGTTTGTTTTTCAAAATAAAATAAAATCAAACACTTGATAAAACAGTAACAAGTAAGATTAATACCTTCTTTTAGCTGGAAACCTCCACTAAAGTATTACAGTAGTTGATTCCAAGCATAGCTTGGTAAAAAAATAAATTGCTTCTTCCAGAGCTGCAGATCTGAGCATGCGCGACCACACCCAAATTTTGGAGCACATGCTTCTTCAATTAACAAAATGGCGGCATGCAGCTATGATGGCTCTATCCAGCAGTCACAGTATCTCTTTTTTATTACTTGAAGAATGATCTGACGGGACATGGACCTGCGCATAGACTGTTGGAGTAGATTAGTGTAAGAATTATCCTTGTAACACGAACTGATACTGAGATACATACCAACAACTGGATTGACAGGACTTCTTGATGATGATGATGATGATGATAAAAAAAGCTGGCTGTATAAAACGGCCGTTTCGCCGATTTTTGGCTTTCCTCTTAGACAAGGTCTAGAGCCACGCTATGGGTACCATTGGAGTTCTCTGGTCAAGATGAGGTCCTCTATAAAGTCTGGTAAGCATAGGAGCTCGTTTTCCCGGTATAGCAAGGCTGTAAAAGTTGTGGCAGCCATTTAGTTTGGGGGTGAATCCTTCTTAGTAATGCTACCGCGTTACTAATACTTCTACGAAATCACCCCAAAGCTGAGTATTTAATGTGGCTTTAGCAAATATATTCTCCTTTTACAAGTGAAAAATATGCTGCAAGACAAATTGAATACATGTAGTAGTAACATTATTGACCATGTTATGGAGGATGCAACTGCTACAAACTTTCCTGCAATCCAGCCACTTAGTAGGTACTTCAGTATTACCTGGAAACATAGCAAAAAGTCTTGCCCTACAAACTTCAGGCCATATTTATAAATTGAATTATTAATAGACTAATGAATTATAGAATGCATTTTGTCTTACATATTTGCTTTGAGTCTTGTGATGATTATAACAATCATTTCTATTGTGTCACAATGCTAGTTACAGTACATATGCATCACATAATATATCATTTTGACTTAACACTCACTGACACAAATTTATGTTTGCAGGCCTCCATGTACCTCATACTTCTAAACATTATTTAAATGCTCTTTAAACTTCAATTTATGTGCCACATAAGACATATAACAGCAAACGGAGATGCACCCTTTTTACTACCATTATTATTGGTTACTTTCCTTGGGCTTTCCACAAAATTGATGTCTATTCTTTGTAAAAGGCGACTACTTGGTGTTTTTTAAGGGCACTTCATAGGAAACTAAAAAATACAAAACAAAAATTATGTGCAACAACAAAAATTAATGTAAGCAATGCATTGTACCATAACAATATCATCCAATGTATCTTTATCAGTTTTCTTAGCCGTATTTCTAGCTGGTAGAATTTCATCAATTGCATTATGTTCTTCAGCATCCCTATATATGGTGATAACGATCCGCATGTACTTACACTGTGGTTACAAAATTTTCATCATTAGTGCTAGGCACAGACAGGTTTGTCTCAGAATCAGGCATCCCACCACAAACATTTTCTGGACTAAAAGTGTCGACAGAAATAGACAAACTTGGAGAGACATGTTGAACTGCTTAAGATATTCTAGTGAAGCAGTCATACACAGTAAGAGGCTTATAAATTTGTACAGTTTTCAGTGGTAGTTGCATTTTTAAAATTCTGACAAAAACATTCTTATTCCAACAAAAAAATTTCCTGTACAGCTTTCCTCTGTTGCATTCCAAAACATTCTACTATAGAAATGTGACATAACGTAAGTAAGGTTTACAATATGATGCTAGGCCTGTGTACCATCAATTTTTAATGAAAAGTATGAGTGATTTAATTGACTTTTTGATGCATACTTTACACTAGAGTTCAACAAATTTTACTTTCCCAGCGTTGATGCAACGTTAGGACTAGTGTAATAGCCTTTATTGTAAACCAGCCTATTTTATTTTAACTCAATGTTTATAATATAAGGGCATGCATATTGAGTGAGCGCAACTGTGCAAGTATTTTCCATGGATATAATAATGCATGAACAAAATGATTTCATACATGTCTTCAAGAATTTAACATGTCTCTGTGGAGGAATAGTGTCAGAAATTTTGTCATCATTGCCAGGAAATGGTAGCTCATGCTACATGTCAACGGCACTACCTCTTTTATCTTGATAAATGAGAAAAGAACTGGCAAGTTTCAAAAGATATTGCTAGTACTACACTACTGCAATCAAAGAACTCAGATATTGAAGGTACACACTGCATGTGTTGTTGGACTTGCCATAATTGCGTAGGCAAGTACTATGCAGTTGGGTTGTCATTCTGTCACAAAAATTTCTGTTAATTCCTAGTCAATATCTTTTTACTGAGCTGTCATCAGTTATAATTCATTTAAAGCTTTGAGAAAAAGAGAGTTATTTAGCTCCGTTGTATTAGTAACGCGGTAGCGTTACTAAGTAGGATTCACCCCAAAACAATATGGCTGCCACGACTTTTGCAGCCTTGCTATACCAGAGAAACGAGCTCCTATGCTTGCCAGACTTCTTAGAGGACCTTATCTTGATCAGAGGACTCCATTGGTACCACTAGCGTGACTCTATGCCTTTTCTAAGAGGAGAGTAAAAAATCGGCAAAACGACCGTTTTGTTCAGCCACCTTTTTTTCATCTTAGTCATCATCTCCTGTCAATCCAGTTGTCGGTGTGTATCTCAATATTGGCTGGTGCTAGAAGGCTAATTCTTACACCATTCTACTCCAACAGTCTATGCGCAGGTCCATGTCCCATCAGATCATTCTCCAAGAAAGGAAGTGATACTATGACTGTTGGATAAGTCAAAACTTACTTCATTCCGCCATTTTGTTAATTAAAGAAACATGTGCTTCAATTTTGGGTGTGGTCGCGCATGCTCAGATCTCAGAACTGGGAAAAGCAAGCAATTTTTGTATTCTTGGGTCAAACTGCAATACTTAGTGGAGGTTCCAGGCTTCCAGTTCTAGTCAAGACAAGGTATTTATCATTGTTTTTTTTAAATAAATGGTTAATAAATTGTATTTAAAAAATTACAAACAATAATTATGTTAAGCAGAAGCATATATATGGACATGCATGAACTTTAGGCAAGGGTCTGGCCAGCGAGACTAACACAGGACAGGATTGCAAGGAAGATGGGATACTGTCACTGCTTCTTGAACAAGGACTTGTATCAGACTGCTATTTAATTTAATTTAGTTATAATTTTACAAAATGCGTTAAACAAAATAGAGTAAGTAGTTTATTAAAATCAGCAGAGAGAGAGAGAGCAGAGGAACCATCCTTAACAGAAGGGCTACCAGCAAGAACTGCTGGCACCCAAAAAAACAGAAAAAGGGAAAAATAAATGAATGAATAGATAAAATAATATGTAACAATTAATAATCAACAATAAATGAATAGATAGTGATAAATAGGTAGATAATAGATAATCAACAGTAAATGAATAGATCGTGATAAATAATACATAAATAAATATATAATTGAAAATGACTATTAACTATGACAGCAAATAAAATCAAACAAATAAAATTAAAAATCGGAAATGATAGAGTTTAGGGGGACTTAGATGGGTAGCACAGCCAATATAGCAGCTTTCACTAAACATTGATCATTATAGAATTAACTATTCACCACAATGGCAATAGACACCATCTGAGGAAATATTACAAATATTATAAAAAAATCAACATAAACAAGAACATAAAAAATTTTTAAAAAACAAGATTGAGTAGGATTCTGAAGCAAGTTCATAAAAAAATAATAGAAACAAGGGCAAGTAGGATTCGAGACTACCAACGAAAATCCAAAACGAAAATCCTACTCTCGTGACGCAAATTCTACTCTTCATTGCAAGGTGATCCATAG
>NW_003546649.1:88670-92152 GCF_000090795.2 Amphimedon queenslandica | reverse complement strand
GTGGGAAACTGGAGCATCGGTGATTAGGACCTTACACAATTGCACAAGATTTTGGAAAAGGATTGTACAGCCTAAGTGATGGAGAGGTTATTATTGTGAATAGAATTGGTGGTGCACATCTTCAGATTTAAATTCCACAACAACCATCTGAAGAAGGATCACTTGTTAATCCATCATTTGAAGAGGTTAGATTTATATGTGACCATAATTGACAAAAGGTACCTTATGGTGGGTAGTGAAATTTGTCTTCAAAGCCAAAAAAATCCAGTTTCCTGAGCTATATTCATCATAAAATTTCCGTACCGGATGCAAAAAGTTACTGTGTAAATTTTAAAAACAATGGCTGTCTGACGGATCACTCACAGGTTGATATTTTTCATTATAAAGAAGAATTGTAAAATTTGCCATAGGGTACCTTTTGTCAATTATTGTCACATATATGCTACTTCATGACACATTGACACTACATTAGTAACTCAAGCCCTTTCTCACATTCTGTTCAAACTGTGTCAATAGTAAGTGTTGCTATAGTCAGTGATATACATGTAAATGGGGTTTTAAACTAAATTGTTTTACACTATTTTTTCTTGCCTAATAGCACTGTATGCTATAAATTGCTTCATATGTAATCATATGTACATGTATAGGTAGAATCTGTTGACTCACAAGATAGCATTCATCGACTTCCACCACTAATAATTAATATCAGGAAGGTAGATTATTCATTTAGTTTGTCTGTTTTTACTAGTTATGAACAGGATTTAACTACAAATGCATCGAATATGCAAGTAAACAACCAAAGCAGTATTACTGAGGTACATTAAGAATTTTACAGTTATTATCAAGAATCTTTACGAATAAAATTATAGGAGTCATGGTGCATATATTCTTTTCCTGTCAAGGAATATTTCTCAAGTACTATGATTTTAGAAGGTGGGTTCTCAACTTCATTCTTTGATAATTCTGTTAATATTCCCTCATAGGTAACCTCTTTATGGACAAAATTAATTAGCTTTATTTTTATGCAGTATAAATGTATATACTATTAATGTAGTTTTTAGCAGACTTCAACTGCTCATGGTACTGAAAGGAGATATCCTGCTAAAAGTCCAGCTACATTAGAGGTAGGCATATTATATATGTGTGTGAAATATAACTTCATGTATTTTTAGAACACTTCAATTCCTAATGTGAAAAATTTAGCTTTTTAAAAGAGGGAAAAATTGCGTAGTAAAAATACAGAAGGAAATGTGAATTTAGAATTAATTGATTTTGATTCTGTTACTGTTGCAAAATCCAAAGATCAACCAAAATGGGTTTACAATTTAACCATGGCAGATGAAAAGGTTTAACTAAATGGAGAATGGTTGAACGATAGAATAATGAAGAATTGATTAGAGGCAAATATACCGAAGTACTTGGCATTCAGGACGTGACTTATGGACATGCACTGTCATTTGAAGTTCAAACTGGAGAGTTCAGTCATATAAAACACACTGGCAGAGGCCATTGAGTGACACTATCATCAATTGGGTGTGACAGTGCAGAAATACATGTTTTTGATAGCATGACTCCAGTCATAAGCAGTTACTTAAAAAATCAAGTTGCATCATTACTTTGCAGCCAGGCTGACATTATAACTCTGATTTATGTGCCATATTTATACTTTTTGTGTTACTTCTAAGCAATGCCAACTACAAATGGCTCTAGTGATTGTGGGTTATTTGCTTTTGCCTTTGCTGCTGCACTGGCATCTGGAAAGCATCCAAGCACATTTCATCTTAATCAGCTTGAGATACATCAACATCTTCATCAATGTCTTGTACAAGGATGTCTTTACCATTCCCTGTCCTATGACATGGAAGAGAAAATAGAAAAACAATCTTCCATCAACATTCACTTCATATATACTGTAATTGTCAAATGCTGGAGTCTGTTTCTTGTAAAATGATTAAGTGCGATGGATGTCGAGAATGGTTTCACCTTGGTTTGTGTTCCAGAAGATAGTGATAAAAGGAAGAACTGGTTTTGCAGGTCTTGCTCTGATTAATAAGATACCATATTTGTTGTACAATGAAGTTGATTAAAACTGTTTTCATAGATCAAATTATTTTCAAATAGTGCGATGTAAACTTGGATGAGTATTTTTTTGACAACCGTTTTATGGAGAAGTCGAGCTATTTATGAGACTAAAGTTGGGCCTGAGCATAAATACTAAGTCTGTTTCTAGTATCTACGGCCTGAGAGTGGTGGGTGACCAAAATTTCCAAGTGTTGGTCCAGGATCTAGTTTTGCAATGAAAGTTTATAGAGAATTGTCTCACAACATCGACCAAAATTGATTTAATGGGACCAATTTTTCCGTGCAAAAATTGGTCTAAGGACCACTTTAATCTGGTCCTGGACCTTTTTTGCAATAAAATTTGGTCCATCGACCTTTTTGTAGTGGGACCCAATTTGCCATGACAGGCCCCCGAGCCATGCTATTGTAGTTTTTGTATTGTATCTTTGTCTTATGAAGCGGACTGTTTGCTGCTAAAGAGCAGACTTGCTGATAGTCTTCAGATTAGTTGCATAAACTCCCTATCAAAAAGATACACTTGGGATTCACCCTATAAGAATTTATTTACTGACCATGTTTCCAGCAAATGAATATCAAAATTGCGATTCTTCATGTACTACATCTAGTCCTTATACCTCCACACTACATTATATTACAAACATTAAAGACACCCACTCTTTATTTGCTAAATAAAGTCAATCAATGCAGGTGAAATCACAAATGACATAAATTTAGCTATGACTGTATCTCATCCGAATCTTTTAAAATTAATATCCGTTTATAAACCACAATAATGAGCTGTGACAACATTTGAAGGACTATTCCATGAAAAAGAAAAGGCAGATTGACCATGTACATCTGAGCTGTAACAACATTTGAAGGACAATTCCGCAAAGAAAGAAAGGTAGATTGACTATGTACATCTATTATGTGGTGCATCATGTAGCTCAACATCTGATGTATCAGATCCAAGAAATGACATTCAATACCTATCAATGTAAACTCACCACAAATGGAACTTTCACAAAAATAGATGGCAGACATTCAGCACAAACTGCAACATTGAAAGTCTTGCTTTCAAGTTTTAATACTTTTCTGACGCTGCAACAGCATTTATACGACTTCAGTGAAAGCAAATGAATAGGTGCGTCAGTGGCTCAACATTCAAAACACCCCTATTCAAATGAATGACAATGCAATACTTCTTTCAGTCATTTATAACGCAAATTAAGAGATTCAAACTGTTATAAGTAGCCACAAACACAAGAAAATGCAAGCACAGGAATAGAGAAATGGTGCTTAGGTGCAAATTCAAAATGTAAGAAAAGAAATTTTTAAAAAGCTCCATTATTATCAAGTCATGTTGTTTGAAGTGCTGTAGCAGTATTTTTACAGAATACCACAATTTTTAATGTATTTTT
>NW_003546649.1:87476-88660 GCF_000090795.2 Amphimedon queenslandica | reverse complement strand
CAAAATCAACACAACCGCTCAAAAACTCACTTCAGGAACCACAACAAAATGAACTGCATGTCTTTGGAACAATTAGTAATGCATCTATGAAAAAATTTTCAATTCAGCCACTGGTGTAATGGTTTTTCCTCTAATAGTAACGCGGTAGTGTTACTAAGTAGGAATCACCCCCAAACAAAATGGCTGTCACTACTTTTGCAGCCTTGCTATATGGGGAAAACGAGCTCCTATGCTTACCAGACTTTATAGAGGACCTTATCTTGACCAGAGGACTCCAATGGTACAACTAGTTGGGCTCTAGACCTTGTCTAAGCGAAAAGTCTAAAATCGGAAAACAAGCCATTTTGTTTAGCCCTTTTTTCTCATCTTCATTATCATCAAGTCTGTCAATCCAGTTGTCGGTGTGTATCTCAGTGTCAGTTGGTGCTACAAGAATAATTCTTACACCAATCTACTCCAGTCTATGCACAGGTCGATGTCCTATCAGATCATTCTACAAGTAAGGAAAAAGTGATACTGTGACTGCTGGATTGAGCCTACATGCTGCCATTTTGTTAAATAAAAAAGCTTGCCATGTGCTTCAAAATTTGGGTGTGGTCATGCATTCTCAGATCTGCAGCTCTGGAAGAAGCAAGTTATTCTTTTACCAAGCTATGCTTGGAATCAACTTCCAGTAATACTTTAGTGGAGGTTTTCAGCTAAAAGAAGTTGTTGATTTTACATGTTATTGTTTTATCAAGTGTGTTGTTTTATTTTACTTTAAAACACAAACAATTAATTAATGTTATGACTTATGATATGCAACTGTAATTATGAACTTGACAACAGCCTGGAAGAACAAGAATAGCAGGGAAGATGGACAATTTTAGCTCACTGATTCTTGAACAAGGACTTGTGTCAAGACTAGTATCAGTTTCACTTGTCATCAGTATAGTTGATATTCCTTCAGCATGTCTATTCAATGCTGTCTCTCGTAAATGTTGTATTAATGATAATAATTATAAAGTTATTCTTTGTGTAAAATCAACAAGTATCACAATTGCAACTAAAGAAATACTATACTATTTAAAAAATCAACACAAACAAGAACATGAAAAATTTAAAGTAAAGAAGATGAAGTAGGATTCCGATCGACCAACGAAAGTACGAAATATTATTAAAAGAATCATCACAAACAAGAACAT
>NW_003546649.1:82139-87059 GCF_000090795.2 Amphimedon queenslandica | reverse complement strand
GCTGTATGTTGTAGTACAAGAACATGTTGGAGCATCAGACTCTCCTTAAATGATGGTTTGTATTTTGAAACAAGAATGCTCGTTTCAGATGATCTTTATTCAATTGCTTCACAGGAGTAGACATGAAATGTTGAAGTTCTTATGAAGGCCAAAGAAGGATGTGCTTTTCATCTGATTCTGACATATTATACAGTTCCTATATTATGCAGAAGGGATAAATATGGCTATGATGAACTTTTGAGGAAACTGTTACAGTTAATACTATTGTGTCTCCTGATGGCTGCACTACCAGAGTTGAATGTAAAAGCATTGAAGATAAACTTATCCCAAGATTGATGTCAGTGACTTCAAACCGCATGAAATATAACACGAAACACATAAAATGGGTCTTGCAGTTACCAAAGTATAGTTGTGGCAGCATTATACATGCAACATGAAAAACACATGTATCTCCATTTGTTGCTATAACTATCCATTTCTGCTTCAGCTTTTTAGATTACAATGAATACATTTTGATGTGCATAATAAAAAATTTAATATGAAATAAGTGAAGGTAACATTACAAAGCTAAGAAGCACCAATACTTAATTACAAGTTAAATATTCGGTAAACATAGTGCTCCCTTCTTTTATCTAACAATTCAAAATGGTGAGCCCCCACAAGAAGGTTAATGATATAAAAATAGATTTATCATGTGGATCGGATGATACCATAGCATTGTAGCGTTACTAAGTAGGAGTCACCCCACTTCAAAATAACTGGCACAACATTTATAGGCTTGCCATACTGGGGAAATGAGCTCCCATGCTTATCAGACATCTTCAAGGACCTTATCTTGACTAGAGGATTCCATTGGTACCAATAGTGTGGCTCTAAACCTTGTCTAAAAGGAAAGTAAAAAATTGCCAAAACAACAGTTTTTTGTTCAGCCACCTTTTTTCATCTTCCTTTTCATGACAAGGCCTGTCAATCCAGTTGTCAGCCAATATCTCAAACATGCCAGGTGATAGAAGGCTGATTCTTACACAATTCTACTCCAATAGGGTATGTGCAGGTCCTTGTCCCCTAGAATCATTCTCCAAGAAAGGAACTGTGACTGTTGGATCTTACAAACTTACCTCATGCCCCCATTTTGTTAATTATAGAAGCATTTGCTCCAAAAAATGGCCATGGTCGTGTATGCTCAGATCTCAGAATTGGGAACAGCAAGGAACTTTTTTACCTAGCTAGGCTGACTATGCTTGGCTTAGTGGTGTTTTCCAACTATGATAAGGTATTAATCTTGCATATTCTTTTCTCAAGCAAAGTGATGTTTAAAAGTGCTTTCATAATATTAATTTGACAACAAGAATAGAAATAGCTAAAGGATTGCAGGGAATATGGTGCTTCTTGAACATGGATTCTGTTAAGACTATAGCATTAATTTCAATTGTCATCAATATAGTAAATAGTCCTTCACCATATCTATTCAATCGGAGCTGTCTGTCAATCTCATCATGCTGTAAAGTCATAACAATGATAATAGTGATTAAGATAATTATTGTTTATGTAAAATCAACAAGGATGACAATTTTTAACTCCAGAAATAGTATAAAGATTATAAAAATCAACACAAAGGACATAAAAAATTAAAAAACTTAGACAAGTAGGATCATAGGCGGATCTAGAAATCCAAGACCACCCGGCTCATTAATATTCATGAAGGGTGTGGTCAAATTGGTTAATTATTCACCACTTAATTAACCTCCTGCTTTGCTATCAGAAGCTATGTATTGTTATTACTGTGTGGTTTGTGGTTGTTCAGATGTATTGTGATAAGATTATAACAGTATTGCCATGCAACCCAGCCCTTATTATAACTAAACCACACCAATGGGTGTGGTCTCGAGTAAAATCTACCCGGGCATTGCCCGGGCTAGCCCGGGCCTAGATTCGCCTATGAGTAGGATTCCAAACGACCAATGAAAGTACAAAATGAAAATCCTTCTCTTGTGACACAAATTCTACTTTACATTGCATGGTGATTTGTAATTCTTACATTATAACGTTACTAATAATGTAGAGTAGAATTTGTGTCAAGTGAGTAGGATTTTCATTTCGTATTTTCGTTGGTCGTTCGGAAACCTACTTGTCCTTTTTTAAACTTTTTTGTTCTTTACAACAGCAATGCCACTACTAAGACACAAAAGAAAACAAGAAAATCTGACTGTGACGCTAATTCCAAATGATTGAGGCTAATAAAACAATTGGAAAAATCTACATTTACAGTCTTCGGAAGTTGCTGTACCTAAAACTGCCCTACATGTATTCAGAAATTCCTTGCACAATATACAGTTACTCACACAGCATTTGTCTTCAATTTATTAACACTCTGAGTTACTGACACAACCTTGCAAATGCTCTCACATTAAGCAACCAAAGCTCAATATTAACACGGTAAGAACCAAAAGTACACTGGCATTGAGCTACCCATCGACACTGTCCCATTATATTTGAAATCATTTCTCTGAGATTCCACCAGGCCTTGATATACGTGTGTGAATGTTGGCAGCCCATTTATCAAGATCAAAGTCCAATGAAAATATTTGCATAAATATTATATACATCTTCATAATTGTGATAGTAAAAAGATACTATTGTGATAAGGATTATGACAACCGAAACTATCTCAGTGAGCAAATATGCAGTGACTTAATAAAACGGCATTGCAGAGTAGAGTAAAATGACAGACAGAGGGGGAAAGCACAGCAATGAAAGGAATCAGACATAAAAGAACTACGTATAATATTGGGAAATGTCATGCTTATCAATCATTTGTTTTACAAGTGTTTCATTTAAAGCATCATGAGTGGTAGCCTGTTGTTAGACATTCGCCCAAATTACATTATCTAATCAAGTCCAAATGCACCCTAACATATTGAAAGAAATTAATCAAGCTGTGGCAGAAGCATTTAGAGAAGGGAAGGAGAAAAACTTCTATCTGTCAGTTCTCCATGCCTCAGCATTTGCCTTAAAAGAAGAAAAGAAACAAAAGGAAGATAAGACAAGTCAAATTGTGAGAATCAAATTGTTCCAGAAATATTTTAATACCAAAAGAAATGATAAGAACTCAGTCTGATCAGTAAACCTTACAGTAGAAGTTAGAAAGGAAGAACCGGATATTGTGAAATCAGTCGGTACATGAAACATTATAAAACCAATTTAAATTGTTGTTTTATCAGTCACTTTATGCATCTAATGAATTTGAGGGAGGAAGAAACAAAGAATATCTGATCTGACTGACTAATCAGACTGAGCTCTTATAATTTGAGATGTTTTATTTAACACTCATTTTTCAGTCCTTGTTTTTTTTGAGTTTCAAGCTATATTCTAAAATAACAGAAATGACTGATCAGACATTTCCATTTATTTGATGTTGATTCTGAAATGTTTTATATTCCATCAAATCTCAGTATTTGTTTCTTCTTATCTCACTTTCATAGAAGAGTTTATAACGGAAGTGACTTTTGAAACTGAGTTTTTATGAATTAAGTTTGTTTTTAAAATGTTTTATTTGTGTCCTCTTTTCTCAGTTTCCTAGTGACTCTTCAGATTGAGTTATTATTTAAGGTGTTTTAAACGTTACACATGTTGTGATGACTTATCACTGTTTTTTCTTAGTTTCAAAGTACATACAAGGAGTAACAAATCAGACTTAGTGTTTATCCTTTTTGTTTGGTTTTAGCATTATATTTTATGTACTACTAATTTCTCTGTATTTGTTTCTTCTTTTTTTAGTTTCATTGCTACATTAGAAATAACTGAAATGACTAATCAAATTAAGTTTGATCATTTAAAATTGGTTAAAAAGTGATGTTTCATGTAGTACTACATATTTGTAACTACTTGCTTCTTCTTTGGTAACTTATGTAGTGTAAAGCTTTTTTATAGTTAAAGTGACTCATCACAATGAGTTTTTGTCATTTAAATTCAGTTATATAATGGTGTGTACTAGGAGTGACTGATCAGACTTAGTTTTACCATTTAAAGTTTTCTTATGTCTGACTCTCTTTTGACAACTTATTCCCTGTTTTCCCTGTTTCATAATGTAGTTCAATATAACAACAGTGACTGATCAGATTGAATTTTATTATTTGAGATTGGCTTCTCACAAGATTCATGTTCTACAGACTTCTCGTTGCTTGTTTTTTCTTGTTTTAGTTACATAGTATGGTTTATGCCAGGAATGAGTAACAGATTTAGTTTATATCTGCTTTGTTTGGTTTTAGAATTGTTTTTATTTTTCAGTATTTGTTTCTTCTTCTCTTACTTTTATTGTATAGTTTAAAATACTATAAGTGACTAATCAGACTAAGTCCTTATGATTTGAAAATGGTTGCAAATGATCAATTATGTAGTACTAACTTCTAACTATTTTTTTCTCATTAAGCTTTTAGCAAATGTGACTCATTAGACACAGTTCTTATCATTTGAGTTCTTTTTTAAAATGATGTTTAATGTCCTAGTAACAATTGACTTTTTGTATACTCTTTTCTAAGTTTCACAGTGTAGTTTAAATCACTAGGAGTTACTTAATAATTGATGTTGGTTTTGCAAATGTCCTTTCATGTTGTACTGACTTACTACTTGTTTTTTTTCTTAGATACATAGTAAAGTTTATATGGGAAGTTACCAGATATAGTTTCTGTCCTTTTTGTTTGGTTTCAAAATTGTTACATGTACTACTCAATTTTCAGTATTCGCTTTTCTTTTGTCATTTTAAAAGTATAGTTTAAAATACCGGAATTGACAGACCAGACAGTGTTCCTATTGCTTGAGGTTGATTCTGATTATGTTGATAGTCCTCACTATTTTGCCCTTTTTAAGTTTTAATATTCTTTCAAATGCTAGAATTGACTGATCAAATGAGATCTGACTATT
>NW_003546649.1:77691-80047 GCF_000090795.2 Amphimedon queenslandica | reverse complement strand
CAGGGAGATGATGTGGCAGTAAGAGCAGGCAGATTGTGTGGCATTGAGAGCAGGGATATGATGGTGTAGCTGTAAGAGCAGGTAGATGAGGTGGTCCCTGTTAGTGCAGGTAGATGGTGTGGTGGCAGTTAGAGCAGAAAGGTGTTGCAGTGAGAGAAGGGCAATCGTGTGGCAGTGACATCAAAAACATGGTGTGGCAAAAAGAGAATGGAGATTGCATGGCAGTGAGAGCTGAAAGTTGGTGGGGCAGTGACGTTTGTGTGGCAGTGAGAGAATAGCATTTGTTTGGCAGTGATAGTAGGAAGGTGGTGTAGCTGAGAGAGCAAGGAGATGGTGTGGTGTGCCAGTGACAGCATGGAGATGGTGTGGCAAGGACATAGTGAGGCAGTGAGAGCAGGGACATTGTGTGGCCATGAAAGTAGGGTGATGGTTTGGCAGTGAGAGGAGAGAGATGGTTTTGCAGTAAAAGCAGGAAGTTGGTGAGGCAATGACAGGAGTGAGATGGTGTGGCAATGATAGCAGATGGTGTGGCAGACACAACAGGGAGAGGTGTGGCAGACACAGCAGGCAGTGATACTGGCATGATGTGGCAATAAGAGCAGGGAAATTGCATGGCAATGACAGCAGATAGACAGTTTGGCAGTGACAGCAGGTAGATTTTGTGGCAGCAATGCAGCTAGATGGTGTTGTAGTGAGTGCAGAGATTTCATGTGGCAAAGATTGCAGGAGGGAGTTGGTGCAGATTCAGAGCAGGTACATGGTGAGTCTGGCAGTAAGAGCAGAAGAGTGTGGTGAAACTGAGTGAGCAGGGAGATGGTTTGGCAATGAGAGCAGGAAGATGCCTTGGCGGCAGTGAGAGCAGGAAGATGCCTTGGCAGTGAGAGCAGGGACATAGTGTGGCATTGAGATGAGGAAGATGGTGCAGCATTGCTCAGCAGGGAGATGGTGTTGCAGTAAAAGCAGGGAAATTGTGAGTCAATGATGGCAGAGAGATGGTACTTTAATGAAAGTAGGAAGATGGCTTGAAATGGGAGAGCACGGAGATGGTCTGGAATTGACAGCAGGGTGTTGGTATGGCAGAGAATTGGTGTGGCAGTGACAGCAGGAAAATAGTGTGGAAGAGCAGGGAGATGGTTTGGCAGTGACATCAGGAAAATGTTGTGGCAGTGAGAGCATAGACTTAATGTGGCAGTGAGAGCAGGAAGATGGTGAGGCAGCAAGAGTAGGAGATGGTGTGGCATGAGGGCAGGGAGATGGTGGGGCAATGGCAGCAGAAATATGGTGTGGCAGTGAGTGAAGGCAATGGTGAAGCTGTGAGAGCAGCGTGTTGGTGAGGCAATGAGCGAATGGAATTGGTAAGGCAATGAATGCAATGAGATTGTGATGTAATCAGAGGACATTTGAGGTTGATTTTGTTTTTCTTTTTTTCTTGGTTTCATAGCATAGTTTTTACCAAGATTGACTTCAGAGATTTACTTTTTATCATTCAAGTTTTCTTTCACATGTTTTGTGTACTAATTTTGTAGCATGGGTTTCTTCTCTCCACTTTCGTAGTATAACTTATACCAGGATTGACTTGTGAGACTTCGTTTGTTTCATTTAAGTTTGGTTTTTAAATATTTTATAGTTTACTCATTTTCAATTTTTTCTCCTTTCATAGTCTAGTCTAAAATATATCACTTGATGTGGGATTCTGAAATAATTTGTTTTCACCATTTGTCTTCTATCTCAATTTCATAGTGTAGTGTTAGATATCTAACCTTAAGTGACTGATTTTATATTGAGTTCTCACTTCCTTTCTGTTTTAGTTCATACCAGATGTGACTGATCACACCAAGTTCTTGTCATTTTAATTTGGTTTTAAAATGATATTTTATGTAGTACTTGCTCTCTCAATCTGTCGCTTCTGTGTTTACTTTCATAGTATAGTTTTGAAAATACAGACTGACTTCTTTTATGAGGTTTTTAAAACAATATTTCATGTTATACTTACTTTCCAATTTTTTAATGGTGTATACCAGTTTCGACTTATCAGCTTTAGCTTCTTTTTGAGGTTGGAGTATGAAATGATGCTTCATGACCTGAGCATTCACTGATTGTTTCTTTTCTTAGTTTCATAATAAAATTTAAAATAACGGAAGTGATTGATCAGACTGAGTTAATAACATTTAAAAATCGGTTTTAAATCTTTTATGTACCTCTCCTCACTATTTGTTTTATTTATTTTACTTTCATAGTAAAATTTATACAAGAAGTGACGGATCAGACTGATTTTTATTAGAGTTTGGCTTTAGAATGATGTTTTATGTATTACTGATATCTCCCTGCTTGTTTTTTCTTTGTTCAGTTTCATAAT
>NW_003546649.1:72179-75325 GCF_000090795.2 Amphimedon queenslandica | reverse complement strand
ATGGCTTCAAGGAAAAGGGAAAAGAGAACAATGTCTGTCGCATTAACAAGAGTCTGTATAAGTTAAAGTAACCTCCTCGCTGTTGGAATGAGACCATCCACTAATATTTGATCCATCCACCAACATTTGATCAAAATGAACTTTATGCAGACCAATGGAGATTTTTGCATTTATGAGATGCCATTATTGGAGTTTCTGTTGATGATCTGCTCATTGCAGAAAAGAGGATCAAAGTACCGACCAAAATCAAGTCCTATATTGCTAGTCGATTTGAAGCGAAGGATTGATGTGTTATACTCTGTTTAGGAGTCAAAATCATACCTGACAGTGAAAGAAGACAAATTTGGCTCGGACAGCCAAATTACACTAAAAGTCTGAAGCAGTTCAGTATGGAAAATTCTATTAGTATGGAAAATTCTAAGTCAGTAAGAACACTACTTGATCCAAGTCAAAAGCTGATAATAGGAGATAAAACCTTATACCTTTTGATCTAGAAGTTTATTGATCACCCATTGGACAACTGCTTTACCTGTCTACAAGAACTTGATAGCTATTAATAGCCTTTGCAGTCAGTACGTTACATTGCAGGTACATGTGCTACTATTCACAATGAAAGGATCAACTGATTGCATGAATTCACAGACTTAGACTTGGCTGGAGATGCAAACGATAGAAAATCCATTTCAGGATACTTGTGTAAGATCGAAAATTCCACTGTGAGCTGGGTAGCAGGAAACAGTGTGTCTCTGACCTAGCAGCTAAGGAAGAATCAGGTGGAACAGTTACCTGAAATGGAGATTAAGAAGAAGCCTACCAAACCAGTTGTACTAATTGAAGATGACCAACGTGCAATATGCATATACAAAAACCCTTAGTTTCATGGAAGTAGTAAGCATACTGATGTGAGACATTATTTTGTCAGATATGAATCAAAGCGAGGAACAATTCAAGAAAAGTACTGTAGAACTTAGGATATGATTGCCGACATGTTAACTAAAGCCTTGTATGGAAACAAGTTCAAAAGGTTCAGAGAAATGGCAGGATTTAAAGAAATAATTGAGAAGTGTTGGAAGAAGGTACAATTTCTGTAAACATTTATATCTAGAATATTCTTATTATGTGTACAGTTATCTAGTGACTTCAATCATGATCTTTCTGTAAACTTTTTTCCTATGTTCTAGATTCTTCCTTTATGTTGCCTATGTAAGTGTACGTGTCATTATTAAAAATTTTGGCTCCTCAACACTCAGTTTCTTCTTTTCTTAGTTTCATACTATAGTTTAAAATACAAAATTGACTTATCAGATTGACTTATTTTATGATGATTGTACTCTAAATAAAGTGTTGTTTTTCTCATTTCCTACTATTTCTTTCTTCTCCGAGTTTCATAGCATAGCCTAAACCAAGCTGATAAATCAGGTTTAATTTGTATTACTTAAGTTTTGGTTTTAAAATGTTTGAGGTACGACTTATATCTCAGTATTTGTTTTTCTTTACTCAATTTTATATAGCTTAAGATGCGGAAGTGACAGACTGATCAGAGTGAGATCTTATCATTTGAGTTTGGTTTTTAAAATGATGGTACAAGAACTACTCCCTTCTCCCAATTTGTTTTTTCTTTTCCCAGTTTCATGGTATCGTTTAAACTACCACAAGTGGCTGATCAAAATCAGTTCTTATTTGTTCTTTTTGATTCAAAATTGTTCTTCTCTGTTCTCACTGTTTCTTCTCTGAATTTTATTGCAGGCTGACTGATCAGACTTAAGTTTTACATTTAAGTTTAGTTCTAAAATGATGTTTCAGTCACAATTCATTTTTCATTATTTGCTTCTGTTCTCAGTTTCATAGTGTAGTTTAAGATACCAGAAGTCACTGCAGAACTAAGTTCTTATAACTTAACTTTCGTTTTTGATGTTTCATGTTTTATTGCCTTGTCAGTATATATATACCAGTTTGACAGATCAAACTTAATTTTTTTCATCTAAGTTTGGTTTTAATGTTTTATGTCACTCATTCCTCAGTATTTGCTTCTTTGTTTTTCTATTTCATAATACAGCTTCGAATCAAAAAGTGACTGATCAGACTCAGTACTGAGTTTGATTTCAAAATGTTTTATGTACTACTCACTTATCACTTTTTTTCTACTGATCTCAGTTTAATAGTATAGTTTAAAAAACCAGAAGTCTACCATAATGTCTTGCTTTTCTAAGTTCTCACTATTTCTTTTCATGTAGTACACACCATTTGTTTCTTTCCTCAGTTTTATAGTATAGCTTCAAATACCATCAGTGACTGATCAGATTGAGTTCACATCATTTCAGGCTGGTTTTCTAATGATGGTTTATGTTTTACTGACTTTTCAGTATTCTTGTTTCTCCTATTCTCAGTTTCAAAGTATAGAGTGACGGATCAGACTGAGTTCTTATCATTTAAGGTTTTAGTAAAATGTGTTGTTTCTTAGTTCTGCCTATTCCATTCTTTTTTTCTCAGTTTCATAGTATACTTTATACCTGGAGTGACAGATAAGACTCAGTTTTTATCATTTACGTAATAAATTTTCACGTACTACTTATTTATTACTATTTGTTTCTTCTATTCTTAATTTTATAGTGCAGTTTAAAATATCAGAAATAGCTGATCAGAATCAGTTCTTATTGTTTGAGATTGGTTTTTGACATGATATTTCATGTTTTGCTTTTTCAGCATTTGATTCCTTTTTTCTGAGTTTTATAGTATAGTTTATACCAGGAGTGACTGAACATGCTTAGTTTTCATAGCTAAATTTTGTTTTAAAATGATGTTTCATGTCCTACTTATATCTCAGTATTTGTTACTTCTTTTCTTAGTTTTAAAGTATACTAATTGACGCCATGTGGCTTTCTGCATGCATAAATGTAGTACTCAGAATCAGTATTCGATTCCATTGTTTGATTCCAGTGTCAAAAGTAATCAGAATTGAATGCAACTTATCGGTATAGCAAATCAGAAATGAGTGCTATGAGAAAGAAGCCGGCTGGCATAAGGCAGGCAGGATTGCTGCGCTAGAGAGAGAGCTAACAATGCCTCGTGTTGGCACCCAAACACTGATTATTAATAACACTGCATGGAACATATATACAAAGATACTTCATGAATATTTATAAGTC
>NW_003546649.1:67643-71142 GCF_000090795.2 Amphimedon queenslandica | reverse complement strand
AGAATCCCAGGTTCAAGCGCTGGGTTTTGGAGATTCAACAAAAGCCTCACAAGGCATTCTGTCAGTGTTATCACAGAGAAATGACTGCAGTTGTGACAACTTTGATAAAGCAGGAGAGCCTCACCTCTGTTCACCAGGAGAATATAACGGCACTTAAAATTTTTCAGCACACAGAATAGATTCTATGCTAAGAGTGGAAGCAATTTAACAAAAGAAACAGCAGCTTTCATTACTGAACGCAATCTCTCATTCAACATAATGAATAATTTTAGTGACCTTCCGAAGCCATGTCCTGACTCTAAAATTGCATCAGAATAAAAAGGTAATTGTACAAAAACTAAGTGTTGTAACCAATGTAATGGATGCGAGTATCTTTCCACCATTGCACTCACTGTAATGTCAATAAACAAATTTGCAAGAACCTTGTATTTTATATAATGATATGCTGTCTTTTAGGAAATGAAATTTGAGAAGAGTCAATGAATTTTTTAATACGTAAATCGGGAAATTTTTATTTTTAAAATATTTTCGCGGTTGAAGTGACCCGGGAAATTTTAACACACCAAATATTTTCTACGATGAATAATAAAAATACCGGAATTATTCCAACTTGCAGCAGTGCACGCACGAGGCTCTTCTAAAAGCCCGATGAAGGCCTGAAGCTCTCACCTAAGAGGCTCATTGTCAGTTTCAGTCCTCTCACGAGCAACTTCCATAGAATAGCTGTCCATCGTTATCAAGAGTTAGTAGCTACATGTCCAGTTTATGACGCATCTAAAATTTTTCAAGTTAAAAAAAATTCGTGGATGGGTCAACCAGCGAAAATGAAACACCTTGAAAAAATTTCACGCCAATTATTTTTAAGATGAAAATTTCCTGATTACATTAGCCACACCACAGGCTATGACTAATTTAAATGGCAGCCTTAAAGGGAACTTTGTGCTCGACTTTGTGAGTTTTTTAACTGTCTTTGCTCTGATTATTTCCGTTTCTACAGGTTTTCCCCTCTCTCTTTCTATCTCTCTCTCTCGCACACACACATTAGATTGCTTCACTAGATTGTTCTGTTCGGGCATGGATCAACACGAAAGCCAAATAAGGAATTGGGTATTGCATGGATATAGCCATCACTAGATAAGCATTTCTCTACAAATACTACATACAGGTGTCAGAGGCTACTCTGAAAAATCTGTGCGTCGCTTTTGTGCATTTAAAGATATTTATTACCAAAGCCGGCTGTCTCTAGCATCGCTTGATCATCTAGTAACTCAAGCACTATCATTATTGGGACACGGTTATGGGAGAAGGACAGTGCAAGGATATTTTTCATCAGAAAAATACATGTCTCTCAAGGAAGGATAGGTTAGTCACTTTCAAGAACTGCTCCAGTTGTAACGGCAAGTCGTCAGCACAATCACTGTTTCAGTTTAATCCTATTCCTATCATGCTAATTCATATGGAGAGAAGTTACACATTGATCAGAACAAAATGTTAAACATGTTTGGAATTGTTCATATACTTGCAATTGATGGGTTTAGTAGAAAAATAGTTGGATTGATAATAATTCTCAGAAAAAACCCTATTGACTTTTATAATGCTTTGTATAGACCACTGCTGTTAACTGAAGGGATTTGGGAGCAAATCCGTGTTGATCATGGAACAGAATTCTGCATGATTGGTAAAGTTCAGCAACACATCTCTCAATACCGAAATAGAACTCGTCGTTTACCATTTCTCCAAAATACTTCCCATTGTAATCACCGAGTTGAAAGATTATGGGTTGAAGTCAACCAAAGGATCAACTATTTCATTAAAAGAATACTCGTATCAATGAAAGTAATTAATGAAATAGATATGCAAAATGAAGTTGTGAATTTTTGTTTCATGGGTTTCAGTTGATGTTATTCTGTCATGGAATAATCATAGGATACCTGGAAGACGAGGAGGAATACCTAACCAATTAGAAATTTGTTCATCTGTTGCTGTATTGTTAATTCAGCCACTTGTCTCATGAGTACTCAAGTTGGTTTAGACATCACAAAGTGTGAGTTAACCCACATTTTGCATATTAATGTCGTTCTGAGCTAATGGTGCCATAGCAATGTAGATGGTACTCTTTGGTCTTCAGATGTGATGTGTTCACTGACAGTGATTCTAATTTTATTAATCCATAGATTATGTTTTGTAACTGTTAAAGAGGAATCAGTAGAATTGTAAAATTGTTGAGGAGATTCATGCCCATAAATAGAAGCAAATGCAGTAAAGTGCTTTTTGAAGTATGCTGTTCCAACAAGTCATAGAAATCCTAAATCTCTATTTGCTTAATTTATGTCAGATAAGGAGCCTGTAGAATTATTGCTTGTAATGAATTGAGAATGTCGGAAAAAGAGATCAAGAAATATTGCTTTTACCTAATGATTTGAAATTGGAAGTGAAATCTGAACCAGTGGCCACAAAAAGTGATGTCATAATGTTAGGTAGTAATTCTTGGCATAGTGAAGCTAGATCTGGGTTGTTTTGTAGTGTATGCACTAAATTGTGACCATAATTGACAAAAGGGCCATTATGGCAGATTTTAGAATTGATCTTAATAATGGCAAATATCAACCTGTGAGTGCTTTGTTAGACAATCATTGTTTCTAAAAGTTTCGTGGTAACTTTTTGCATCCTGTGGAGTAATTTTATGATAAATGGGGCTCAGGAAGTTGGATTTCTTAGGCTAGAAAGACAAATTTCACTACCCGCCATAAGGTACCTTTTGTCAATTATGGTCACAATTATTGATGTCAACATATCTTGTTTCTGTAGTGTGGAGGGTTGAAATGTATTATGAATTGCCTTGAATATACTTCAAAATACGTAAGCCTATATTGTACAAATAAGTATCTGGAGAGTAGATAAGAACTGAATTTGCATTACACGTGACTGCATGGTGCCATAACCTCATATCTGCTACAATTGCATTAAATTTATAGAGTGGTTCTGGTTGAGGAACTGAAGCAAGACCACTTGTAATTTTCCAAGCTTGATCTTCTTGCTCACCACTAAAGCAACCTGCTAACACTAGCATTTGTTGATCTTCTAACATAAGCCTTCCTTGTTGCATAAAGGAAATGCCAATTGTATTTATTAATATGTGTTTACATACACGGCATTCAAGTATGTCTCTCCACTGAAACATTATAGGAGACTGAGGAGTAAGTGTTATATGGTCATGTTGTTTGTTGGTGTTAGATCTATCTCGACAAGATTGTTCAAATCTTTTGGGATTGAAATGCTTTGTGGTTTCTTTACCAAAAATGACGTGTACCTCAAAAACACCACAAGTTTTTAATATAGCAATTAAACAAAAACCTGGCATATTCTGATATTGATTTTGTAGATCTCAATGGTTTCGTATTAATTAGAAACATGGCATATAAGATACACATCTGGTACGGAATCTAAAAAGGTAAGGAAAACTTTTAAAGTGTGGTCATTGTATCTGGACTTTAATTCA
>NW_003546649.1:64476-67552 GCF_000090795.2 Amphimedon queenslandica | reverse complement strand
CAGCCAGGGCTCTAGGGTAAATGGAATATTGTTCTTGTTCAATAAAATGCTCACCTGTGTGAACACTCCAAGCTATACGTCATTGAAGGCACTTGATAACTTGTTCAGATTCTTTCTGTTTTTGTGTCACTTTTTTATACTATTAATTGGTGTGGCCATAGTTAGTAGCTTCTTTTGGTGAAACATTTTGGTACCAGAACTTGAGAGCTTTAGTATATAATACTTTATATACTGAGCTGCTGTTTCTTCACCAATTAAGTGAAAGTTTAAGAGGTTGTATGCTTGTTCTGCTGTTGCTATTAGTTGTGTGAATGTATTCACAAACCCTCTATCTTCTTGTAAATTTAGTGGTAATAATTTGCTGTTATCTATTGCTGTTACCATTACTTGAATGTTCTCTTTTTTGTGTTTTGCTTCTGTTGTTTTGTCTACAATCAGCAATGTGTTGTTTTCTATGAAATTCCTTTCAGTAAACAATTCATGCAGCAAATTCTTGTATGTCTTGATACGTCTGTTAAAAAATAATGATGTCTTTTGTAGATATGCATCAGTAGGATAAGTGATGGCAGATTTTAAGTCTTTTGATACACATTTCATGTGCCTCATCAATAGCTACTGACTTCTAATGCTGCCCAGTGATATGCACTGTAAAGCGTCCCTTTTTAAAGAAATCTAAAATATCACTTAGAAAATCTGTAGGTCAGCAATGTGGTTAGGAACTATCCTTTGATACAAGTCTCATAAGCAGCAAATACAGGTGCCATTAGTTTTAGGCTAGAGTTCCTTAAATGCCAGTTACTACCCCATATTGCTAGAAATAGGCTAACATATGTAAGGCAATCATTGAAAGTGAACTGAATCCAAAAATTTCATGTCTTATCTAGCTTACACTGGGCTTCCAAAAACTCCAAAAATCTATCTTCAATTCATTTTCTTTAATTATAGTTTCTATTTCCTTTATTACAGATAGTAGAGGTGTTGTCTCATTTTCAATACTGCAAGAAAGAACTTCCTTGATTTGCTGTTTTATCGGTTGGTGTTGACAGCTATTAACATATGCTAAAAGAAGACACCTATATAAGGCTTCCCACACTTGTAAGAGAAAATTATGGGTACATTTGACATTACTACACTTATCAAGTGATGATAATGTTGTACCCTTGTACAAGCCTGCAGCTGCTGCTATTTCTTGAAGACCAGCACAGAAGTTAATTTTCATATTGGTTATTTGGTATGTCTTCAGCGTGTGCCAGTCTCCAGGAAAAATGAGTAGCTTCTTCATTGATTCTCCATAGTGACATTTGATTTTCATTAAATGCTGATAAGTCTTACCATCACCAGCTAATACAACTCACTCTTCCTTTCCATCTCTTTTAAATGTCTGCAGTAAGTTTTCAGCTACATATAAAGTGTCATCATTATCAGCATTCTCACTGATTCATTCCATATATTAAATAATAGAGCGTTCACATGGAACAGATTACACTAAATCAGTGTCATTAGCAGCCACTCTTGGTAGCATGTAATATAGAATATTATTTGTAACCTTAATTCTTTCTTTTGTTTCAGATTCTGTTTCTTGGAACCCTACTATAGACAACTGCTGATAACTTTGATTGGAGGAAGATGAATTTCCATTCATGGATGTCGTTTTTGAATTTATTTCTGTTGGAATTGTTGTGCGCTGTCTCTTTGGACCTACTTCTCCATATTCATGAGGTGAATTGGAAGGTGTATCTGCTCTGGAATGGCAGTTATTTAGGTCACAAAGAGGTAATTGTGATGGCAAATCTGTATTTGATGAAGAGAATTGTAATGTTGGATTGGGTTGTACAAGCTGAACTGTTGTACCGTGAAAGCTTCTATGTTGAGGTCCAGTTCATACTGCAGCATGTGTCTGCAACATATCGAAGCGAAAGTAAAAATATCAGGTGATATTGTGTCCAATACATTTCTTTGTTGTTGCCGTTCTGCATGATAAGTAACATATCTGTAGTGTGTATTGGGTGATGCGGCACAACCTAATCCATTTAATATTTTAAGTAACTCTCGGGAGCCACCATTAACCTCTACCACATCATGGTGTTAGATTTTTTGAATTGGTGGTGGTGATAATACACAAAATGAAAAAATGGTGAAATTTTTGATGTGATCATTTAAATAAACTGTACTTTTGTTACATGTAGACTCAGCAGCTGTCTGTATGAAGTGCAGAAGGACCTGATTTCTATCATCTAAAAAATGAGAGACGGAAAATTCCAAGTGATCGATGTTCAGTGATAATAGTCGCTTCCCTTCTTCATGTAGTAAGT
Source organism: Amphimedon queenslandica (assembly GCF_000090795.2). Taxonomy (NCBI): domain Eukaryota; kingdom Metazoa; phylum Porifera; class Demospongiae; order Haplosclerida; family Niphatidae; genus Amphimedon; species Amphimedon queenslandica. The sequence continues at coordinate 65,240 of NW_003546649.1, read as the reverse complement.
TGTTTAGCAATTTTGCACTTTGTGTTATAATTGTACTGGGATCAATGCTGTATGAACCTTTATTGGAGGAAATACTGGTAGCTTATTATTAGCTGAACCCAATGCCCAGGACAAACTAGTTAAGAGGTCACCACCCTTATTATATAAAATAGTTCCATGACGCTTATGTACACATTTACATTGCATGAATTTATGTAAATAAGAGATTGATTGGTGCAATAGCCAATGTGATGTGAACTTTACTGTGCTGTTTCCTGTATCTATGTCTAGTTCAACTGATGCTATGCTGTCAATTGGTATTTAACCTGTATACTCTTGCAAAAAGAAGAAAAAAGCAGTAGCTAATACAAGAGCTTTTTTGTCAATTAATTGTTGGGCAACAAACACTACAGCTAACAGGATGGTTTTGGAGAGTTTGTCTGTGTTGCTGTCTGTTATTATAGATGACCATGAGGTTATTTCATTAGAGAGCGTTGAATAATTATTGACGGAAGATATGATTGATAAATGTACCTTATAACAGGATATGCATTAGTGATCGTTTGATTTGATTTCAACAGAAGGGTCAATGCTACGTAGGTAAGATGACACTAGTTTTGCGCCTGGACTGTAATGTGTAAATGTACTTCCCGGTTTAGGAGAGCCACCACAAGATTTACATTTAACAGGAGGATGAAATGCCCTATATCTCTTGTAATAATGTACTTGACAGAGTAATACTGGGTCAGTAGAAGCAGTATCAATTCCTGATAGCTGTCAAATCT
>NW_003546649.1:38942-45078 GCF_000090795.2 Amphimedon queenslandica | reverse complement strand
CAATTCTTATGATGCAAAGTTCCCGTGCTAATTCAATCTGGACATTATCTTCTGCATCACCATGAATAAATTCATAGTCATCCAAAAGTCTCTCTTTTAAGAGTTTGTTGAAAGTGGCCTTTACATTTTGTTGTTGAGCTAGCTGGGTATAAGCAATCTTCACTAGATCATTCCCATGTTTATCCAGACCTTTAAATGATACTACTTCTTTAACACTATTGTCCACATCACGGAAAAATGATATAAAGGAATGGTGCGGTGTGTACATATAGCTTCGGTCTCTGTATTGCAAATAAGAAGGCATATATAATTTATCCTTAGTGTTGGTGGTGTGTAAGATGTCTAATTCTTTGGAAATGGTGTCTCCTTGATTGATGACAGGTTCGTAATGTTTGATAACAAAGATGTAACATTTCACACAACACTGCACCTCCAATTCTATAATATACGTCACCGCTATCCTTGTTAACTGCATGAGTTGATTGGCTTTCACTGTTAAAATTTCTGCTATGTATTTGAACATAATCAAGCAAAACTTTCTAAGCAGAGAAAGAAAGAAGCACGATCACCTTCTTACACTTCTCAATATCTAGTTCTTCACATAAGGACATTCACCTTTTATGTAAATCCAATACTTTTGGTGCTGGATCAGGTAGGATACTATCAACTGCAGTGTCCTTCCACATAAGAAAGACACTGCATTGCTTATGCCACTCAATCTGGAATCTTAAATATTTTTCCTTCCCCGTGGTGTTCTTTTCATACAAAAATAAGAACAATGTCCTGTGATGATCTAAAAGCAATCAAAACAGATCTGTTGATCCCACTAAATTATTATTTCCTTTCACATCACGTCACAACAATATTCATTTTCCTTAGACAATTGAATTAGTACTCGTTGCTCAAACTCTTCAATGGTTACATCAGCAATTGCTTTCATGATACCTTCTCTCTCTCCACCTTCTCTGCAATTTTGGCCTCTTTGATTTAGGCCCAGCACTGCAACAGTCATTTGGAGTTGCTGAGATGTTAGATTTCTTTTTGCAGCTAGTCTGAGAGTCTTTTGATGTCCTTTTACGACTGTCTCTTTTAGGAGTTGAAGTGAGTGCAACTGCCTCTATGTTGCATTTTTCTGCTACTCTTCTGCTAGTTTTAATAGGTGAACAGTATTCTTCATCAAGACTTGAATTGTTCCTTTTATTTTCCTCATCAGATGATAAAGAAAAACCGTCAGTACTTTGTAGTCCATCTCTAATCATAAACATGCCACCACGTGTAGAGTATAATCCGTCACATGTAACAACACCCAAGTCAGATGACTAATAATTTATTGAAGAAATTCATAAAAATAGTATACAGAGGTAAAACAGATTGTGACATTCAGCTGATACGCGCTCATGCATCAATGCAGTACAGGCAAGACACTCTCCTTCCCCATTATATACAGCCTTTTGCAGAAAACTTGCCACCACCAGTTCTAGCCATGTGATAATTAACCATAGGCTTAACTTAATATTTTTCTGAAGTTACATGATCAGACTGGTGCAAGTTTTGTGCAAAGGGTTATACAGCCCTTTGCACACAACTACATCAGTCTGATCATGTGACTTTATAAAAATATTAAGTTAAGGATATGGCTAATCATCACGTGACTAGAACTGGTGGTGGCAAGTTTTCTGCAAAAGGCTGTACTCTTGGTTTTATGTATATCATATATGAGAGGTAGGACATGTGGAAAGGTGACATCAGTGGATTTGAAAGCATAAGCGTAGGCAGACTATAAAAAAAGGTTGGACAATGAGGAAACCGTCGGCGCACAAAGTGCAACAAAATTTTGGCCACGCCTCCCCTTTTCGTCACCCAAAATATCGAGATTTTGCACTATCTAACATGCATACACAATTATTATTGTTTATTGTAATCATGTAATAAGAAGAGATCTGTTGTGATATGGTGGCTTTGAAAAAAGGCAGTTAGCAAAAAATGAGGAGGAAACTCGACTCTGACTGAGGATAATCACTGGAGTTCTTGAGAGAGTCAGCAAACTTGATGACTACCTTGTTTAAGCAGTCCCAGAGCTTGGAAGACAAATCTCTTTTTATATAAGATACAGGTGCAAAAATTGAAGAAAGACAGCATGGAAGATTGACGTTAGCTCACCATTTCATTAATCAATTTGGGCATTACTAATTAACTTGCTTAATTATGACATCATAACCTTTGGCGGCTGCAGAAGTCCAACTCAGCCTAGGCATTTCTAATTAAAGGGGTGTGGTAAAAGGGTTAAACAGCATTGTTTCTACTTCCGGTCTAATTTTTAACCTAGGCAATGACCCCTAATGCCTAGGCCTGCAGCCGCCGATGATCATAACTCATAACTTAAATAAAATGGCTGCTGCTACTCTCAGCTTCTTCCTCACTCCTCAGGTTCAGTAACAGTCACAGACTGACAGTATAGTTCCAGTGATCAACTACACCTGTGGTAATGATAGTCTGACAGTCTCACACACAGTGACACACTTAGTCTTGCCCAAGCTTCTGCCCTGAGCCCACGGAGTCAGGTCGGGCATTGCCCCTATATACCTGTCCCTGCCTATGCCTATGTTTGAAAGTAGTGTGAAAACCAGCTAGGACAATGAGACAGTTGTTGGTAAGGGTCAAGAATAGGATTTCAAGTGAGTGCAGGGCAGGTGTGGTGTATGAAGTATAGTGCTCTGATTGTGACAAAGTTTATGTGGGAGAGACAGGCAGGACAATGAAGAAAAGGGTTTTGGAGCATAAGCAAGCAGTAAAGAGGTTTGATGACAATGGCATTGCCGTATATGTACACACAGAAGACCATAACATTGATTAGAATGAGGCTAAGGTATGGGATCGTGAGAATTTTTACTGGAGGAGATGAGTTATGGAGGCTGTAAAAATCCAAACCAGAGAAACCATGAATCTGGACTGTGGTCTCCAGTTAAGGGACCTAAGGCTACCCTGCCTTTCAAAACCAGACTAATTAATTAACTTATTATAAGTTTGTGACACATGTGTCAATGTGTTTCTGGTAATCTCTCTATTTAAACTACAGAAGGCTCTCGAGCCGAAACATTTCTTTTATATCTTTTTTATAATAAAATTGTTGCTGTTGAAGCTCATTTATAAATAAAGTACTACACAAGTATGTTCCTAAGATACTTAAACATCAAGGAAGTACAGAAGATCGACTTTATCAGGTGTTGGCTGGTGGTGACCAAGTCACTGTTGTCAGAGCTCGTTCAGCTATAGGTATAAGAACACATGATGCCAACACGGAAAAATTGAAAGCCTGTAGTGGAAGACTGGCATGCAAGATTGACACTTTTGCAAGTATTGTATATGTAAATTTTTAAAAGCTTGAAATAATCATATGCAGTCGAACCACAACCATCAGGAAATGTGAAGGGATCCACCCGTTTATTTACAACTCCCATTAACGCCCAAATGACTCTTGAATAATTTTGTAGATTCATAATTTTTGGTTATTCCTTTTTCTTTTTATGCACGATACTTTGATGTAGCACAAGTTATACATGGAAAACAATCATGCTTCGTTGTGCATGCTAATTTTTTTTGAGCTCAGGTTCCTTTGCATTAAAAAAATACAGAGCTATACTTCTGCAAGCTATATTTTGATTAGGCTGTGGAATTTGATGGCTCACTCCCGTTTTTACAGTGATACCACAACAGAAGCAAATTAGATCCCTCCCACTACATGGGCTTGCATAGTAGAGGAAGTTTCCCAGTTGTCCAGGCTACCATCTCTTAGCTAGATTGGATTATACAAGGTTCTGTAAAATAATTACATTTTAAAGAAATATAATACAATATTTTACACATAGAAAGAAAAAAATGGAAAGTACTAAAATGTCTAGATACCATAGACACAGAAGCTGCAAACCTTGCTTTATATGTGGTAAAACACAGTTAAGATATGACCATTTTGGTGGTCTAAATAGCATCATCCCATAATCAAAAAATTATTAAGCCATCTAATGATATTTGTCAAGCATTCAAGCTATAGTAGGTACATGTATTTTGACAATATGCAATATACACTACCAATTGCTATATCGAGCAATACACTACAAACCTTGCGTGTGTTGTGGGGCAACCCCAAGACCATGGCAGGGTCCATTCACAAGGTACAGTCCTGATGCTGCTACAATTTCTTCATATCCAACTGAAGCAACAGAGTTTCATTTCATTATAGGAAAAGATGACACAATTTGTAAATCATGCTATGATATGCATATTGCGTTACTGAAACATATTAACTTTAAAAAAATTGACACGACAGACCAATTATCAGCTAAAATTAATGATTGGAAACAGCTAGAGGCTGATGAATCCTCAACTACCTTAGATAAAGCTATTCTACAAACAGTTGTGTTTGTTAAACAAAATCTTGAACACAACAATGCTCTTCTATTTCCAAATGTTTCATCATTTTTCCTTTCTTTATTTGATGAAGAAGAAGCAGAAAATCTACATCTTGAATTACCAGATAGTTCTATAAAGTTTTCTTCCAGATGGCTCATGAATCAAATCATCTTTTATTTGCAGCCTTACATGAACTATAAATTAAGAAAATAGGAACAGTTTTGTATCCCAGTAATGGATGTATACTGAAGTGCCTCAGCCATGCATTGGCACAAAATAATGTCCCATTTTCCAAAAAAAGTGAAACAAAGCACACTGTTATCGTGGAACCTAAAGAGTCAACACTGACAAAAGCTAGTAATATAATCAATAATTTGTTGCATGATGAAATTGAAAATAATTCAAGCGAAATTAATGATCTTCACTTATTTAATTTAGAAAACAAAATCACCAGCATTAACCCACTTTTATGGGACTTCATTACAGCATGCACTTCATCTGTAAGAGCACAAACATGAAAGCAGCAAGAGGATAATTTTACAAAAAAAATAAGAAAATATACCATATTTCGATGCTGCTTTTGGTGACTAACCCTGTTTGTAACACATATTTACACCATTTAGTTGCTGATGCAATAGAAGTAGTCAGGCGGGCCTGACCCTCGCAAAGGAGGAGGGTCAGGACCGGTCTAACACTTTTTTGTGGCACTGCACAGATTTGTGCAGTGACGTATCATGAGTCATTATGAGTTGAAATGAAAATAGCAGATTCAAATGGGACCTTTCTACATGTTTCTAGCAGCAAAACGAGGCAAAGACAATGTCTAAGAACTTTTCTAGAGACACTGGAAGACACAAAGGACCCAAATATGTCTTTTTAGGAAGAAATAGGAGCCCGTTATGTGTTTATGGTGACGGAAACGATCCAGCTGTTAGGAACATTTTACCATGGCACTTCTTAACAGTTATATATTAAAGAAGTTTCCATTTTTTCCTAGCTTCTCAAACTGGTGTAAACATTTAAAACAAGCCCTTTCACCATCTTTACATGTGCAATTATATCTATGCCAACTTAGACCTAGTTTTATCCATGGTTCTATCAAACTGTTCAAAATGGGCTCTTTTGTATGGTTTATTTATGATTGAGTCTAGAGAAGGAGCCTGAAGGAAACTGATTTGTATCATCCTTCAGCCCAAGAAGTACCATACAGAACATTTTAAAATAGCCAAATGCAAGCATTGACTCCCACCCAGCCCCACCCAAGCCATAAAAGTGTACACCAAAAAGAGTGTTGGATTGGTCCTGATCCTCCTCCTTTGCGAGGGTCAGGCCCACCTGACTACAATAGAAGTATGCGGAGGATGTAGAAAATTAATGAGAATATTAAACAGGCTGGGAGTATGTGTTTCATTTGACACGCATCACAGGTTTGTGACAAGTATTACAGAGGAGCAAAGAAAATCTAGTGTATGGAATGAGCTTTCACCAAAAATATTTACAGTTGCCAGTGCAGATAACATCGACTTCTTAAATAGTCATGCTGCTGTGTATTGTGGCAATCAATCACGAAGTTACCATGGGACAACTATACAGATCATGTAACCAGTACCATCACTTACAATGGAGACACAAATAACTAATCCTAACATATCTGGCACTGAGTCTAGGAATCTATTAGTATCAACCAAAAGAACACTGTCTCATTCTCTGTCTCAATCACCACATAAGC
>NW_003546649.1:33974-38932 GCF_000090795.2 Amphimedon queenslandica | reverse complement strand
CTCATTCTCTGTCTCAATCACCACATAAGCTTGGCAAATATGGCCCAAAGAGAAAACGTACACTTGAATTAGAGTTTACACAAACAGACAATAAATAATGTACAAATTCCAGTAACATCCACACTAATTCATAAATCATATGCTAACTTAACAATATCAAAGTTTTTAGAAAGTAGTGAGGAATTAATAAGTCGAAAAAACTGTTAACTCAAGCATGTAGTTTCTTCTTTCAAAAAGCTATATTACTACAAGTAGATAGTTCCACTTCATTTAAATCACTAAGAGATTTTCTTTTACCTTCAGAAGCTCAACTAAAAGATAACCATTGTTCAACCATTTTTTATATAGAACTCATTGATAAAAATGCCGATTCTATAGATACAATGTCTCAAGTAGCTGAAATTATCAAACAGAAACTAACAGGCGCAACACAACAGCACATAATACTAGTTGGAGATGGAAAAACATATCAACATTTACAGCAATCAAACAGGCTTTATGGTGATGCTCTAAAAAATATACTGATATTTCCAGCTGACTGGCATATATTGAAAAACTTTCAACAAGTCTTAATGAAACAATATTACCATGTTGGGTTGAAAGACATTGCCAACAAAAGTGGGTTCAGAGCAGAAACATTGTCATCTTTGGAAAAGTGCTCGAACTTTAAGAGGACGCATAATTTTTTTTACAAAATTGGGAATCGTTATTCATCGAAATGATTTGAAGTTTAAGCAGTTTGGTTAAACGCAGTTAATGTCCATGAACGGGGAGGGTTGGATAATGGGTGTGGTTTAGTCAGCATCTCATTGCAAACTGCGAGTGGCAGCTGTATTCCTTACTCTCTCTTTCTGATCTCCTTATCTCTTTATTTCAGTTCATAAAGTGATGCCTGGAAAGCGGGGTAGACCCCGAGGAACTCCTCACCGCCGGTCAGCACAGGCGACATCAAGAGCAGCTACTACAGCCTCTGCTCCAACCAGTAGTGACGGTTTTCCATCGGGAAGTGCCCCTGCATCACCAGTGATTCCTCTTCAGGAGTTGCATAGCCTGATGTCGCTCATATCAGAGCAGCTCAGGTCTCATTCTAGTCTGGCGTCTCCTGTTTCTTCTTCAGGGGTCACGGTGCCAGCACCTGCCGTTCAGGCGCAAACTCAGAATTCCTTAACCACAGCTGTGCAAACCAGCAGCCCCCTGGCCCTAGTAACATCACAGACTACAGCTGTATCAACACTTCCTCCTGCAGCTACTGCCTTTCTGCCAGATCCTCACCCTCTGGCCCCCACTGGAATAACAGGTTAGTCAGGGTTGCATGTTGCAGGTGGGCGATTCTAAATTTGTGTTTTTTGCGTTGTGCAGTATGTTGGGGTGGGATTCTAGCTCACACGTCGCTGGCAGGCATGTTGGCATTGTGTGTTGGTTGTTAGGGCTCTTCTGCTTTCATGTAGGTGGTACAGGCATACCAGGCACTGGTATCTTGGGCGGAGTCCCACCCCCGCAATCTCTAGCATCAGTCCCAATCCTCCACCCGGGCTTGGGTCCCCTGGCAGTGCCCGCGGCCCCTGCAGTGGTAGGCTCTGGTCATGGGCAGCCCACAATGCCAGCTCGGCAGGCACCGGGTTTGGTACTGTCCCCCGATTGCCAACCGATACCAGGCAAACTTGTGGAGAAAGTTCTCTCCGGCCAATTTGTGGAGATGAGGGAGTTTCTGGCAGATAATGTCAAGCTACTCGACAGTCTAGAAGCAACGCCAGGAGGCAATGCAGGACGGCCCCGGGTAAGGGAGGTGTCTTCTCCTCTAACCTGGATTCATTGTTTTATGGCCTATGCAGCTATTCGTTGTAAGGACCCCTTTACGAGGGACATGCTGGCGTATGCCAGGTTGATTTTGGGAGAAGCTATGAGGCATGGTGGGTCTGGATGGTTGGAGTACGATAGGGCTGCTAGGCAGCAGAGGGCTATTGATCCCACCAAGCCATGGAATGTGTTAGACCCTGGCTTGCATTCTGCATTGGTATTGAGCCGAGGCTCAGCAGCCTCGGTGAAACGGTGCTCTTTGTGTCATGGGGCAGACCATACGGCTTCTCAGTGTGCTCTGGCATCGTTGGAGCATACCCCATCTCAGCCATGGACAACTCCACGTCGTCAGTCTCTTGTATGCGTCTCCTGGAATAGAGGAACTTGTAGCTTCCCTGGTACATGCAGCTATCGACATGTATGCTCCAGTTGCTTTGGGAACCACAAGGTCAGGGATTGCACATACACAAGAAGTGTCCCGGCTTCTGGGCAGGGTCGTAAGAGGCAGCATTCTCCAGTCAAACCTTAGCTCCAGGGAACTTTACCGTGTGGCATAGCTAGCCTTGTATCACTTGGGTCTCGCCCATGCATGTCATTTCCATATTTATCCTTTGTTAGAGTTATACATTCTTGTATTTACTATAATTATTCATTGTTATAGCCTGTTAATAGTTGTGTTTGTTTTTGAGCTATTATAATCTAGCTTTTGCTCACATCATATCAATTTTGATGTAGGGCTGGTCTCTTTTCCTCCTGCGGGGGTGTTTGCTGGGAAGTATCAATATACATCAGACCTGCTTCTGCTCGCTTCTTGCTGCCAACCCATGGGAGGACCAAAATGGCCGAGAGCCCCTACTCCAATAGTTATTGACCAGCTGGGATCATTGCTTTGTCGCCATCCTGACTCTACTTTTGTTTCATATATCATGCAGGGGCTGATGGAGGGATTTCCTATTGGTTTTGAGACCTCCAGGTGTAGGCTGCGGTCGGTAGCCCGTAATCATCCATCCTCTCTGTGCAATCGTTCTGTGGTTTCCACTTATATTCAAAAAGAAGTCTCTTTGGGTAGATTGGTGGGTCCGATCTTACAGGGCGGGATTCACACAAGCCCCATAGGTTTGATTCCTAAGGCAAGACAACCGAACAGGTGGCGCATGATTGTTGACCTTTCTTACCCTGCCGGTGGTAGTGTCAATGACGGCATAAGCCACGCCTTGTCGTCAGTTCGTTATGCATCAGTGGATAATGCTGTGGAGATCATTCGCAGTTTAGGCCCTCGAGCTATACTAACAAAGTTTGACCTACAGGATGCTTACAGAATTGTCCCAGTTCACCCAGCAGATCACCACAGATTGGGAATTGTGTGGGAGGGTAGGACTTATGTGGACAGATGTTTGCCTTTTGGTTTGCGGTCTGCCCCAAAAATCTTCTCTGCTCTTTCAGATGCATTGGCCTGGATCTTTGCCAGCTTTGGGCTAGTGTCTCAGGTACACTACTTAGACGACTTTCTTTTTCTCGAGCCTTCCAACTCCACTGGCGTATCAGTGGTTAGCTCAACAGTGACATCATTGTGCAGTACCCTGGGCATCCCATTAGCAACTCATAAAACCGAAGGCCCCTCAACCTGCGTAGTCTTTTTGGGGATTGTAGTGGATTCTGCAAGGCAGGAACTACGATTGCCTGAGGATAAGCTGCAATTGACGTATGCAATGGTCCAGGCTTGGGCTTGCCGGTCAGCATGTCGTAGGCGGGAGTTAGAGTCTTTTTTGGGTCATTTGTCACATGCTGCTGTGGTAATTCGGCAGGGTCGACCTTTTCTACACGATCTATTTCAGTTACTGCCAGTGGCTAAGTACCCACATCACTTTATCCGGCTCTCTAGTGGTGCTAAGGCCAATATTTTATGGTGGTTGTGTTTCTTAAAGGAGTGGAATGGCCGGTCCTTCTTTCCCAAGGTTACTCCATCAGTGCATGTGTACACAGATGCGGCAAGCTCAGTTGGGTGTGGTGGTTTTCAGGTGAATGGTTCGTGGTTTAAGCTAGCCTGGCCGGCCAACCAGGGGCAGAGAAGTATTGCTGTCTTAGAGCTTATCCCAGTGGTGGTGTCAGCCATGTTGTGGGGCAGCCATTGGCAGGGGCAGTCAATTTGTTTTCATTCAGACAATGAAACTGTGGTACAAATACTGAGCAAGGGCTATTCCTCAGATGCAGATTTGAGCCATTTAGTGCGCTGTCTCGCATTCTCTGCAGCATGGTATGGTTTTCATTTCGGCGCCGTGCATATCCCAGGAAAGCTAAACAAGGCAGCGGACGCCTTGTCACGAAATGAAATGCATTTATTTCACTCTTTCTTTATGCAGGGACTGCCAGAGTCAACCATTCCACCGCCACTGGTCCAACTGCTTGTGGCAGAGGTACCGAATTGGGGCTCAGCCAATTGGACGAAGATGTTCAGGGCTTGTTTGCAAAAGGCATTGCCTCCTCGACAGCATCATCATACATGACAGGGTGGAAGAGTTACATCAACTTCTGTGGGCTGTTTCAACTACAACCTCTTCCTCTCTCTGAGCAAAATCTTTGCCGTTACGTGGCATTTTTGGCCCAACGCTCTCTGTTTTTTCAAACGGTATCGGTATACCTTAGTGCTTGCCGTTTCTACCATATTTCAGCAGGTCTACCCGACCCTGCTCTACCCTCATTTGCTCATTTGACATATGTTTTGAGGGGCTTGCGGCGGTCAGGCGCAGGAGTAAGACAAGTCCGGTTTCCAATAACTCCAGAGATTTTGTTTGCCATCCACGCTAAATGGTCGAAGGAGCATGTGTCCTTTGATAGGGTTATGCTGTGGGCAGCTTTTTGCTTGGGGTTCTTTGCCTTTCTTAGGGCAGGAGAGTTTACTTGTCCATCTATGAGTCAATTTAATGAGTCAATAATGCTGTCTCCCAAAGATATTGCGGTGGATTCTCACCTTAATCCATCGTATCTAGTTGTGCATCTTAAGAGAAGCAAGAACGACCCGTTTGCCCAGGGAGTCACATTGTTTGTTGGGAAGTCCTACAAAAGAGTTTGTGCAGTGTCTGCAGTTTTGGCCTACTTAGCTATGCGCCCATCAACCCAGGGGCCCTTGTTTATATTTGAGAATGGTGATGTGCTATCTAGAC
>NW_003546649.1:31300-33954 GCF_000090795.2 Amphimedon queenslandica | reverse complement strand
CATAGTTTTCGTATTGGAGCGGCAACGGCAGCAGCTCGGGCTGGTTTAAGCGATTCCCTCATTCAAACCATGGGAAGGTGGAAATCTTCAGCCTTTAGGGCATACATTAGAACACCTAAGGACCAGTTATGCAGGGTCGCCAGCCTCTTGGTCCCTTGACAGTTTTTGTACTAAGTTATGCTATGCTGTTTATTTTGTATTTATTTTTTGTGGTAGTTTTATGTTGATGATTATTAAGCAGGTAGAGAGGGTTGTTGGGGGAGTGTTGCTGGTGCAGGTGGGCAGGGTCTTCGACCCACACTCCCCCTAATTCCTCATAATTATTGCTAAATCAGTCTGATTGCAAGTCTATAATCCATATGCCTCCCTCTTTAGTTTAAACCTTATCCAGGATGCATAAGCAGCCTTAATGATCAGCTAGTGCGATTATGCATGGTGGGTAATTGGCCTGACCCAAGTGGCATGGTTGATGCCAATTATTTGCACTCTCACGCAGAGTAGCCTGCCGCCCATGGCAAATTTGGCCCCCCCTGAGCTGTACCCCTTTTGCGGGGTCAGCTGGTAAGAGTTAGTATTTAGTACTTGTTAGGTGTTAGGTGCAAACGCCTGACGCAGCCAGGGTGGGCCAGGTTTGCTACATAATTTGGGCGTACTAGCTTCACACAGGTGAACTAGTGTTTAAGCCTTGGGTTCAGTTTGACCACCATTTGCGACTGAGCAATGCAAGCTTAGGGGGTGTGGCCCATACAATGTTACCAACCCTTTCCTCTTTTTGCTCTACGGGGTGATTTGCAGGGCATACATGTATGTTGCGTCTATTTGGAGCCTGAGTGAATTGGATATTAAGTGAAGAATGAAAATCTACATGTACTTATGTCTAAGACTGCTAACCTATGCCGCAATTGATTATGATTACTCAACCCTGACCCTGGCCTTTTACTTGTATAAGCACATTTGCTGTTTTAATACATTGTTTTACTGATTGTTTTAATAGTAATAGAAATGATTGACAAATGCTCCTAGTGAAACTTGTAGAATCCATTATCATCTTGCTTGAAATAAATTTTGCTGTTCATTTACACTATTACTTAATAACACTTCCTTTATCTCACCGTCACATGCAATTCACTACAATACGTCTCACTTTACTTAATACTTTCGTTTCCTCTCTCTCTCTCGTTACAGATGCAATGATAGCCATTGCAATTTATGGTACATGAGGGTGTAGTTGATTCACACTATTATTGAGATAAAGGATTTGACCAATCTGTTCGAAGAGAAGGCCAGGTTCTAGGTCCATCTAGTCCTCTCTCAGTGACTGCAGAGTGAATTGCTGATTTCTCATCAGCTCTTTTTGTTCGCAAAGACTTGTGGCAGTTAATCATGATATTTATGTAGCTACATGTACATGTATGTTGTACAATGTAGATAGTTTGGAGTGGTAAATTGGCAAATTGCTTTTTATGAATTAAGGTTTTGGAGATTAAAATTATAAACGCTGTTTGATGTTTCGCAATGCCCATTAAAAAATTTAGTTTATGTCAGTAGTTTTTTGAAATTTTACTTGCCTAAATTATCTAGTTGGTACATATGTACATGTACATGTACATGCAGGATGTGTAGTTCTTTATTGTAATTTTACTACCTGTACTTTTGTTTGGAAAATTTGCATAGACATTGATGTATACATGTAAATGGACATGTACCTACATACATGCACAAACATCTACATAGATTATCATTTTCTGTTTTTACATGCATATTAGTTGTAATGTAATTATTAGTTAATCTGTGTAATATACTGTGTTTACAGGTAGATATACAAGTATGACATGAAGGAGTTGCTATTTCTTCCTTGTGAGCTGGGAGTAACTGAATGAATGGATCATTCCTCTCATACAACATGGCATTGCCATGGGCATTCAATGGAATGGAGTATTAAACTAGCATCTCAGTAAGCTAATACTAATAACATTAATAATAATATTAACTAGAACAATGTAAAACATTGAAGGGCCGAGCCTAAGCAAACAAAGCAATGTACAAACAATAGATCTTGACAGGCTAATGATTGTGCAACTAAGAGGCACGCTCAGAACTTAATGGATTTAGCTCTTGATGATGTACCATTATTATCTCTGCAACAATTAATGTTACCTCGCTTATAGCATTTAGCCAGCATTAAAGATAGCTACAAGCAGACATTGCACAAATGATTCTAGCCAGATAGGCAACTGTAGCAGCGGTTTCTTGCATCATGTGCTTTGAGTTTGTTGAGCAGGCTGTCTCTGCTCTGGTTGTGACTCTCGTTTAACTAATCAGAGTTACTTACATCTATTAAACACATGGCATATCTGCTTTCTCAGCAGCGTTTGGACAGCAGTACCACCTAATTAGTCTTCCAAGAATTTCCAGTTTCGATAGTAAGCCGCCATTTTACTTCTCTATGACTAGTGACCACACCCATTTTCAAGTTAATTAAAAGGTGAAAAATTTTTTATACGGATAAATAGGGGTGACTTTCGTGTAAAACAGACTTACATACTCGTGTCATTTTTGTGGGGCTTGCTCAGACACGCACCAATAATAATAGTAATAATAATAATAATAATAATAATAATAATAAGGCCACTCCAATAAGATTCGTGGTGTCC
>NW_003546649.1:30178-31290 GCF_000090795.2 Amphimedon queenslandica | reverse complement strand
CTACCAAGTGCTCATCCTTGCTGGCTGCTTCACCGGAAAAAATGAAGATAATTCATGGAGAATAAAAGGAAGTAGCATGCCAGAATGCATAGAATGGTCCAAATCAGACTTATCAGAAGCAGACATGCAAATGTGGGGGCACGTTACAGAGGTACAATCAGACAAAATATTGATTTATTCACCTGATACCGATGTTTATAATATTGGGCTTCTAATGTTACACTATCATCCTACAAAACAAGTAGTAGTACAAATAAATTTGCTACACAATCAACAAAGATTTGTTTATCTTAACAGGTTAATAACTTGCCTTCATCATGATCCAGATCTTGCTTCATTGACATCTAGCAACATTGAGAGCATCATTGTTTAACTCTACATCACTATTGGCTGTGATTATATCTCTTATTTTTCTGGAATAGGAAAAGCAACCTTTTTGAAAGTTTTTTTTGAGAATGCCAATTTTATTACAGGCAGTAGATTGATTGGCTCCCTTTCTGATACATCTAATGAGACAATGGACTTAGGCATAGAGGTAGGAACCAGGGGGACAAGGGGGGCTATGGCCCCCCTAATGTTTATGGCAAGGGCGCTTAGCCCCCCTAAAATAAGCATGCATGTACAACTTAAATGGCCCTAAGTCCCTAATTTGCACCAATTTTGTTAATGAATAACATAACATTGTACATTTTGTTAATGAATAATTATGCATGCATGCAATGGCTTGCATGATCTAATCTAATCAGCAGTACCCACCTTATCAAAAGCAGCTGGCATTTGCACTTATCAAGCACAAGGGACAAGGCAAGGATGGCATCACAACAGTCAACTTTAAGCAATTATTTTAACCTCTCAAGGCTCTCATCTAGTCAGACTGATTCCTTAGAACCATCATCTAAAATACCAAGGGTTCATGAACATAAGGAAGTTCAACATGATTTGTCATCTTTGTCAGAAAATGAAGATAAAGAATCAGATTCAGTCTCAGACAATGAAATCCAAGAAGAATCAGGCAATGGTTTCCAGGAAGAATCAGAAGATGAATTTGACAAGGAAGAATCAAGTGAACTTAGTGAAGAACAACTAGGCAGTGAAATGTACTATGACAGTTT
>NW_003546649.1:22838-27963 GCF_000090795.2 Amphimedon queenslandica | reverse complement strand
GAATGGAGCACAGCGCCCACCGACACTTACAGCATTAGAGAGACATTGGAAAAGATTGTGTTGGATTAAATAAATGTGGAGAAACTCAAGAAACCATTCCTTATTTGCCAATTTAAATGCACCAGACACACAAGGATGGAAGAAAAATGAATTTGAGCAGTATGAGGTAGATTGGGAAGATGACAACGTAGGAAAGCTAATACAATCAAACATAGACTTCTTAAATAAAGGCTGTTCATACAAAAGTGGTTGCCATAGCAATAGATGTGGATGCTAGAAAAAAGGGAAACAATGTGGTGCTGGATGCGAGTGCAAAGACTGTAGCAATACCATGACATCAAGTAATAATGATAGTGATACCATAATTAACATTGAAGAGAATGATGCATCGGCGGATGAAAGTGAGGATGATGAGCAGAATTCAAGTAGTAAAGATGAAATTGACGATAGTGTAGGGACAGAGTTAATTACTGACAATATATCAGACTACAACATTGTATAGTTTATTTGTAAAATCACAATACCTGATACTTAATTTAATCACTTAATAAGCATTTTGAGTTGTATCATAATTTCATTATCATTCTAAAAATTAGCTGACTGAAGTAATGAGGCTATTTTAGTTACATTTATATAATGATACAATCAAACAGGCCTTACTATAAGTCTATAACAATGGCACTCTTGCATTTTTACAGCCATATAGAGTTACGAAAAAAGTAATGATAGATAAAGCATCTTAAAACTTGATGTAAGAGTTTCATGTGTGTGCCAGACTTCCTCTTTGACTTATAAAACCTCAATAACACAACACCGCCCACATGACAAGACTCATATTGTCACAAAACTGCCGCTAAATAAAAAGGAAAAATTAACTCAAAATAAATAATTATAGCAAACTAAATGTCTCATTAACCTCATATGGTACAGCAGAAGTCTTCAGAAAAGATGCTGCACTGAAAGTGCTCCTTTTTTCAGTGAGCCTTCATCTATGAGCGCCATATTAAATTTTATGAGTACCACCCCCTTCCAGTGCAAATAAACTTGTCAAAATTCAGACAGTTGCGATTCAACTGTATGCATATATTACATGCGTTATTTGCTTGATTAATGAAGCAGAAATCAGGAAGGCAAATGGGGAACATTAATACACTTAAAAATTTAGTCAGAGATACATCAGTTCCAAATAATCATGCCCAAAAAGTGCCAAAGCCACGGAAGACTTATCAAAAGATTTCACTTCCAACTTAGTTGTTGCAACAAAAGAAGTGAAGAATGAGAGTGTGATATCACTTAATGTTGAAGAGCTTGTTATTAAAAGATATGTAAGGCTGTTAAGTGTTTCTACTGGCATAGACACATCTGATGATGTCCTGACATATTCCTCTGAACTAATCACTCTCTGTTTACTGTAGGATACATTTCATGATGCAATAAGAGAAGGTGACAGGAAGAGAGTAATGCTTATATAGAAATTTTTATTTCTAGTATATGATGCTACCAATAGAGTGAACTATAGAAAAGAGGCCGTAATCTTGCTAGCACAATATCATTTTTTGTATTTTCTAAACACAAAACACAGCAGTTAGCATATGATAGGTTCATAAACACTCCTGGACATATTGAATGCAACAATCCCTGCGACCTTCATCAGGAACACTTAAATAGAAGACTAAAGGAGATTCTCAGAAATTTGAACTCTAATATTGGTACTGGTACCATCACTCGAGCTGCAAAAGCACTAGTAGTACAAAAATATTAGTAATCAGTTTGCAGAGAGACGGTTTCACAGAAGCATAGCATTCCATCCAATCAGAAAGATGTCAGTGCCATGATTGAGAGTTTGGAAGAAACTCCAGGAGTCCTGATTAACCAGCCACATAGAAGACATGCTTCATTTTCCTTTAAAGAATTCGTCTTGGAGAATTACAACAAAGATAAGGTAACTGGCAGAATGGTGGATATAATAGGCACTCATTTATGTAATAATTAATGCTATTGTATGTGTAACAAAGTATAATAATGTATATCGGTAATATCTAAAATAGATAAAATTTTTAAAATAATAATAATAATAATTGTTTATTATTCTAATATTATTATTGTTATTATTTATTTGTTTATTAATGTCATTTATTTATTTATGATTTTTTGTGTTTTCATTGTTACAATAGTTGATGCTTACTGAATTTATTATTATCATTATTATTTTTGTTAGTTATTTTTGTTGTATCGCTCTTCAATCCCTAGTGTTTTGTCTCTTAGGCGACTTATTTTTAATGCAATTAATATTATCAATATTATAATTATTTTGATCAACTCTAGACTTACATTATTATTATCTGTACTACTAATTATAGGTTATTCACCAAAGTAGAGTTGACATACATACAACATATCTAATATGCTAGGCAGTAAAGAAACCACCAAGCTTGACAAATGGATTAATAAGAGCATAGGCGTAGAGCGCCAGGTTTCTAAGTGTTTGCCGGAGGTTTCTAAGTGTTCCTGGGAGGTATCTCATAGAAATCTGGTATTCTGCAATCTGATTGGTCAATTGAAATTTGACATAATAAAATTATCATTATTATTATTATTATTATTATTATTTATGTACTATCAATAATAATAATAACCATCGAGGATGGGTTAGGCGTCAACCCATCTTTAGTTTCTTACTAAATAACAATGATTTAATTAACCTATTATTTCCCTACCAACTTCATTTTACCAATTCTAATACTTTATACAAAAAGGACTAATTAAGTAAATAACTACAAAAAGAAAAAATTGTCAGGATGAGCAGAGTCAGGAAGGGACACCATAACACTCACAGCGTTGGCCCTTTGTACCACGACTGAAATCTGATGCATCAATTATGAGGCCTCCTCCCCAGACTGCTCCCCAATTCAAGTTCCCAGCTGACGGAGGAACTTCAGGGACATAAACCAATGGCACCCAAGGTCTCATTTGCCACAGGAGTGAAGGAGTATGACTGATGGAGGGCATCTTACTTAGCACACTTCTTCACCTCAGCAGCCTTAGCAAAAGACCCAGGGCCATGAAATGGAATGCTCTCATAAGATGGTGCTAGGGTGTCAGGGCATGTGGTATCCGAAACAAGGGGCTTACCCAATGACCATGGGACCGTGGTGACTCCATCCGGTCTCTTACCATCAGATCTAGCCAAGCCAGATGGCTCAAGATGAGATGGGACCCCTGCAGCTGAATATATATAATAATAATAATGGATGATGCAACTCTATCCCTCATAAGGTCTTAAATATTACTCTTATTCTCATTCTACCTCTATAAATATAACAAATTTTATTTTCTTTCTAGCTCTAACCCTACCTAATCTATCTGTGTCATTTGAGATTTTAATTAATTTATTTATAATAATAATAATAATAATAATAGTGATGATAATAATAATTTTTCTTACTTTTCCTTGTCTTCTTGTATTTCTTTATTTCTGTTGTTCTGTAGGGTTTTCCCTCTATTCCCATCACAACATTATCTACATGTATGTGTTACAGTCTCTATTGATGTTTTATTATTATAATAATAATAATAATAAGAAAAAATTGAAGGTGGTAGCATGAAGTGCTGTACCTGTAATGGGTCCAATGCTGTACGTAAGTCCTGCTCTTGCCGGAAGACAGGCTCTAAGTGTTTCTCTTGTCTTTCTAAAAGGAAAGGAACCTGACCGAACACCATACAATCTACTACTAGCAGCTCCATACCATCTCTTTCTCAACGTCATGACTGTCCTTCACCGCCATTGGTTTCTCCTGTCAATGTGCAGGCCCCGTCTTCATCTAGCACTCACACAAGTATCTTTGACTTTGACCAGTACATGTGTGCCTTTGGAGATACTTTGTGCTGTACTACAGTGCCAGACAGTGAGTGGTCCTGCCACTGGCTACTCACTTGAAAGGAAGATTATATCATGTCCCTGGAGGATCCATTGGTCGAAGATATGTTGATCTACTGTCTGAGGAAGTCGCTGCTGGGAACAATCCCTCTGAAAGGCTGATGGCTTTTTCTGCTGTAATATTACAAAGAACCCGTATGGTAAGGAAAGGGACTGATATAAGAGCATTGATGGAGAGAAGGTTGTTGAAAGGGACAATTGAAGGCTTTGATAGTTTAATGAATGAAGCTGTTGCATGTGACAGTACTCTCAAGACCCAGGCCTATAAAGAGGACTCTGATCATTTGGTCACTGTTTTAAAAAGATTAATGTTGCAGGGCAAGACTAGGGCAACTGTGCAATGGCTCTCTGAGCGGTCAAAGGGACTTATACTACCTTTTAGTAAAGTAATTGAAACAAAGACCTGAGACCATCATTCGTCTACTATGACAGTTTTAGATGCTTTAAAGTCGAAACACCCAGATCGGCAATGTTCACCCAAGTCTGCTCTGATTAAGTGTGATACTCTCCCTTCAAGACTAGATCAAATGGTTACTGGTGCACACATTCACTTCACAGCCTCCCACATTCAAGGCAGTGCCGGACCTTCGGGTACCAACGCTGGCCACTGGCACGATGTTTTCCTTGGCTATGGGGCACATAGTGATCATCTTCAGGATTTCATTGTGATGAGTTTATGTAGATACAGTTGATGACTTAACAGCTTACTAAATAGTCTTAGTATATTTAATCAGAACAAATAAATGAATTAACAAGAGAGAAAACAGAGAGGAACTGAGAGGACAATAAGAACTTAGAGAGAGACAGACTGGGATACAATTTATAGTCTAGCTACAGAATGTTCTGGAAACATAAAGATTAGTGTAAGAAGAGAGAAGAATGGAGCAATCTAGAAGAGGACAGAATTAACACTACATGTATAGATAAATCTAGAAATACTGCATGTATAAACAATAATGTAAACAATGTGGTTACATGTACAATTAATTAAATACATAGTACAAGTTCTTTTAGTGATTATTGTAATATACTTCAACACTCCTCACTGAACAGAGCTTGAATCATCCATCTTCCTGACTCCAATCTTGTGTGTCAACATACAACATCTTTCTCCAGATAAACCTTTAGTGAATACATCTGCTAGCATTTCCTCAGTCTTACAATATTTCAATTCAACAGTTCCATCTT
>NW_003546649.1:16750-18401 GCF_000090795.2 Amphimedon queenslandica | reverse complement strand
TCATAGCTATGTCACATCCTGGTAAATATGTATTGCACCGGAAGTGATCGTCTACCAGATATAAACCCAACGCGGTGCCTTTCATCTTATGGCTCCCCATGATACAAGTATAGATAAATCTAGAAACACTGTGCATGTATAAACAATAATTTAAACAATGTGGTTACATGTACAATTAATTAAATACATAGTACAAGTTTTTTCAGTGATTATTTTAATATACTTCAACACATTGCCACCCTGGTCTGTCGTCTCACAAACAACGTTGTTCCTTGGGATGATATTTATGCACTTATGTCATGTCAGCTGGTAGCTCTAGGTAAATGTCCTGGTGTTTGTCCCATAGCAATTGGTAAGACTCTAAGAATAATTGGTAAGACTGTTCGTTTTCTAACAAGGTATGATCTCAATGATACAAGTAATAATACCCAACTCTGTGGAAGAGTTAAGTGTGGGATTGAGGCTGCAATACATACTGAGTCTGATTTGTTTAAGGAAAATGAGAATCATGGATAAGGAGTTTTGATGATTGATGCATCGAACACTTTTAATAGTATTAACTGTCAGGCAGCTCTGTGGAATACCCACATAGTCTTTGGCCTAATTGTTCATGTTTGTATTTAATACATACAGAGTTAGGGTACCTCTGGTGGTCAAAGATTCAAATGAGTTTTTATACAGTAACAAAGGGGTAACTCAAGGGGACCCACTCTCAATGTTTATATATGCCATGGCTACAGTCTCACTGATTCATCACATTGGCCATCCTAACACAGGTAGAGACATATGGTATGCAGACAATGCCTCAGCTTGTGCTTCATTGCATGATTTATTGTCATGGTTCTCCAGGTTACCATTTTGAACCTTGAAATGAGTTCTTGTTGTTAATTCTGATTATGTTTCAAGTGCTTGTGATCTATTTCAGAGTTATGGTGTGAATGTGACAACCAGCCATAGGCTGCTTGGTGGTGTTATTGGTAATAAGATCGGATCAGTGAATAATGTTAAGGACTGTGTTAGTCAATGGGTTAAGATACTTAAAAGGCTAATAGTTATTGCTGAGACACAGCCACAATACTCTGCCTACACAAGATCAACACAATCTCAATGGACATATCTGCAGAGGGAATTGTTTGGTCCAGTGAAACTGTTATCAAGAAGTTGTTATCAACTCTTCTTGGTTGTGAGATCTCCGATAGTGAGCGTACTCTCTTTCTCTTCCAACAAGGATCAGTGGCCTCAATATACTTTAGCCACCACTGCTGATAAAAACTAATCGAACTCAACGAAGCATACCACCCCTTATACTAATGCTCTAAAAGAAAATGGTCAATTTGATATCGATGAGTTTACAGAATACTATGAGTCAGATATTAAGAACATCTATAAGAACAAGGACGCAGATATGCTAGAGGTGTTTTATTATTCTACTAGGATTGATCAGGAATAATATGGTGCCATGTGTAGAGCTAAGGATGACAAGATGTCTTTGTGGCTCACAGTAAACCCTGTAGCTAAACATCGTATTGACCTATCTGCACAGGAGTTTAGAGACGCCCTTGCCATCAGGTATAGGAAACCTTTACTAGAAATACCACCACATTGTGATGGGTGTAACGCACCATTTGATCTCTTTCATGCTCTGTCATGT
>NW_003546649.1:6864-16740 GCF_000090795.2 Amphimedon queenslandica | reverse complement strand
ACACATCATTTATCTGGTAGTCCTGCCTCGGTATAGCTGAACTGTCTGGATGCCACAGTCTGAGGGGTGGTTTGACATCAGACACTGACGCCCAGTCTTACAGCAACCGCTCACCACCTGAAGTATTACTAGCAGCAGATCGAGAGAAAAAAAGGAAGTACCATCAAGCGTGCAATGAAAGAAGAGCTCAATTCACACCCCTATGTGTATCACTTAATGGAAAGATGGGTAAGGAAGCCACTATTTTTATAAATGGCCAGCTGAAAGATTGTCATCAAAGTTGGGACAGAACTATAGTATTGTTTTATGTTGGATTAGGATCAGACTTTCATTCGCGTACTGCAAGCCACCAATTCTTTTGCTCTTTCTTTTCCTTGTAAAATAATAATAATACTAACAAACAATTAATATTATAAACATATCATTTATGCAGTGAACAGTTACAGATATGTTCACATATGTCAGAACAATCACAGTTATTCTGTAAAGATGTTTCTTCATAAAGTAGAAAAGTGTCATAAATCAACTTGTGCCTGCAATGGATTGCGTTTTTACAACCTGGGGGCGTAGCCCCCAGGTCGTCCTATGATTGATTTCACCCATGTGCAATATATATATATATTTGTATGTCAACACTTACATTTCTTCTATACATGTTGTATTGGAGAAATAACAAGCCTTAGCAACCACCCGTTCATGCTACGTAAGTGGGTGTGGTCACGGCAACACAAAATGGCGGCGTGCACATGGGACAAAGTTATGATCTTTCTAACAGCGAAAGAACATAGAGGTACTGTCTAAAGACTATTCTAGAAGCATTAGAAGGTGGAGAGAACCTTCATAAGTCTTAATAAGAACCCAGTTGTACTTGCAAGGTGGTGAAAACAATTATAGGAATATTTTTACACTGTTATGCTTGTTTCTATACCCTTGCATACCAGGAGTAATTCTACCTCTGGGATATTGTGCAGCTCTGCCTATTTCCTGAGCATATTCCTCCAAGGTAATGTGATCCCCAGTGATATATATGTCTTATATCTGAGCAGTGAATACTCATCCTGACTGCACAGGTTGCTACTGTTATTCTAATTTGTGAACTCTCTTTCACAAATACATGAGGGACTTTTTTCAACATCTTCTGTACTAGCTCTTGTGTATAAATCAAGAAGACAATATTGACAAACGATCGATTTTCCAGGGGCATATATGAGGTACAGATCAAGGAATAGCTCTATCTTGTCATATACAAAGTTACAATCTGAATATGAATGGCAAAAAATTACATTTTTATGGTAATTTAATCCTTCCTTCCTCAATTGAGTATACACATTGTTTGCAAACTTACTCAAAGACACAGACGTAACAGTCAAAAAGA
This sequence comes from Amphimedon queenslandica, assembly GCF_000090795.2. Classification (NCBI taxonomy): domain Eukaryota; kingdom Metazoa; phylum Porifera; class Demospongiae; order Haplosclerida; family Niphatidae; genus Amphimedon; species Amphimedon queenslandica. The sequence continues at coordinate 15,365 of NW_003546649.1, read as the reverse complement.
TGTTGTTTCTACAGGATGAAATCCCTATCACTACCACAATCTCCATTAGCAAACTCTTTACCACAGATTCAAAAGTTGTCTTTGTTGCAGTAGCTGTTGCAGCTATTACTGGTACACTTGGTAAAGAACTGCCAATGTGACCAAATTCAGCCAACGTTGTTTGAAAATAATCTCCCCTGAATGGAAAGAATAATTACTCATGTAATAAAAGTGTCAATCTTACCATGTTTTAACACAATGTGCTTCACCAATTGGTAAGACTACCATATTATCTTTAAACACATTATTGTGCAGCATTCCTCGATAGAGTGGGTTGCATGTAATATTCTCAGGGCTAATTAGAATCAGTGGGACATTGCCACTGACTATATTCTTAATGACATCTTGATCATGTTGAATTTCACCAACATACTCAACGCAGATCCCCTTGCTGGTAAAATTACTTTGTTGGTCTAGCATTAGTGAGGTCAAGGGACAAATACATACAACTTTTCTCACTCCCACTTCTCTGCCTAGTGCAAAATAACTTTAATGCTTAGTGTTTGATACTAACTTAACCACTATGTAGTCAAAAGCTGGAATGTAGGAAGTATGCCATACAATAGGGACTTGCCACAACCAGTTGGTAAAACACAAAAAACATCTTTATTCTGTAAAACAGCAAGCACTGCTTCTCTTTGTTTGTCTTTCAGAGTTATACCAACTTTAGCCTCGGCTAATAAGAGAGAATCTGCAGCTGGAAGAGACATAGCTTGAAGTTTGAACTGTGTTTGAATTTAGTTTTGCATGTCAGACTCAAGTGGGTTGGGTAGACTAATTTCAACCATGTGTAAGTAAACGGTCAAATTTATGGTAATTTGAGGAGATATGTGACATTGCATTGTGACGCCATACTTCTGGTTCACCCAATTTTGGGTGAAACAGAAAAGGCGGAGTGTGGTCAATTTGCCCTGCCAGACCCTCGCATAGGCACATAGGGAGGAGCTGGCTACGCAAGACTAGCAACAAACTATCTCTGCAACAGCAACATGTTCATTACAGTTTAATATTATTCCAAGCAGTATTAGTCAAGGCTGTATCGGTTATTTTGCTAAAATTTCTACCTTAAATCGCGCCATATTATGATTGTTGGAATTTATTTAGTGAGAAATGAGTTGAAATCATTCCACTGATGCATTTAAATGAATTTTATATAGTGATCAAATCAGTTAGTAGTCCAGTAATTTATCAATTCCATACAGTGACAGAAGAGCTGATGGACTTGGAGTACATAGTAGTTTAGCTTTAATGCTAACTGTTCATATTGTAGATGCCCAAACTAAAAAATGGCATTTAAACAATTACTTATACTAATGATTAAAAAAAGCATAGATGATTTAATTTTTTCGTTCTCATGCAGTTAATAATATCATTAAATGACTGTCCTTTTAGTACAAGGAAAGCTGTAATTGATCGTTTATTTTTCTGCCTAATAATAGTACTAATGTAAAGGAATGGGATCACTACCATTCCTTATTCTTATTCTACGTTTACACCAGCTTCTTTAACAGAGCCAGGCCTGTTTAAATTGGGCCAGCACAGTTTCATTTGATAGTTAGTGTAAATAGTACCAAACTGAGCGGAAGTGAGATAGGCCAAACCAGGCCAGCATGGTTAGTACAGCAGGGCCAGCTCAGCCTGGTTCTGCAGGGTTTGGCCCACTTTGTTAGTGTAAATGCACTATTAGTATGGCAGTGCAAGAAAAAACTCAAAAATCCACTTATAGGTGAATGCTTAAGTTTGCTATTTTGAGTCTTATTCTCAGTATGGCAATGCAAGATAAAGACTCAAAATAGCAAACATAAGCAATCACTTGTAAGTGGAATTTTGAGTTTTGTCTTGCATTACCATACTAAGAATAAGAAATGATAATGATCCCACTTCTTTACATCAGGGCTATTGCATTATTAGGCAAAAAAAGGACTAATTTCACCCATCAAGCAACGTATTTACAAGCATCTATGCTTCTTTATTTATTTATTTATTTATTTATTTATTTAAAACTTTACAGTGACGTTAAGAGTGATAGATAAGAGGAGGGAAGAGAACTAGACAGAAGAAACACTGAAGGCCTGACCAAGGAAGCTTGGCCAGCCAGAAAAAAGAAAGAGAAAAAGAGAAGGAAAAAAAAAGAAAAGAAAAGAAAAAAGGAAGACAAATGAGTAGCTAGCTAAGAGGAAATAAAATGCAATCAGAGTTAAAACAATAGTAATAATAAAGTAAAGTAATAATAATGACTATAAGCTGAATTAGATTGGCTTTAGGATATGACATCTATTGCAGGGACAAACCAGATGGTAACTGCATACATCAGACGAGTCAAAATGTAGGAGAAACTGATCCCAAAAGTAGATCTTGATGCGGGAAATAGCCGATGCAGCAGAGAGGTTTGGATCGATATAGGGGAGATGATTCCAGAGCCTGGGGAGCCTGTTGAAATATGAATGGCGGGTTTTACTAGAAGAAGGACTAGCATAGAGAAGTTTAGATTGAGAAGAGAATCTTGTAGAGGAGTCTGAGAATCTAATAAAGTTCAAAATGTCAAATGACGGAGAGGGTTTACTTGTATTATTGATAAAGAATGATAGGTCATTCAGTTCTAACACCATCATTAGAGGTAGCATGTTCAGAGAGGTAAGGCGGGACTTGTAGTCCGAGACATAATCATTAAGGATATATTTAGTGGCTCTCCTCTGGACTTGCTCTAGCAGTTTTATGTCTTTGATAAGGTAGGGCCTCCAGATAAGCGAACAGTATAAGAGCTGTGAACGTACAAGGTATAAGTATAAGTCTCTTCTAGTACGAGTGTCAACAGAGGCACTGAAAGATCTTCTAATTAGGCCTAGTGTCTTGTAAGCATTTTTAACAATGGAGGAGATGTGGTTCGACCAGGTAAAGTCAGAAGTGAAAAAGACTCCAAGGTCTTTATGAGTATTGGCGGCCAGGAGCGGGACACTGTTGATGGTATAGGAAGGAGACGATGATTTGTTCGAGACTCTGAGAATGACACTTTTCATCTCATTGAAGGACATGCCATTGTCACAGCACCACTGTCCAAGCATGTCTAGGTCTTCCTGAAGGTTTTGGTTGCTGATAAATGTGGGATTGCATGAAAGAGCACACTTGGTGTCGTCTGCAAAAAGTAAAGAGAGTGTTTCACAGAGGCAGGGAGGTCATTAATAAAGAGTAGGAACAAGAGCGGTCCCAGGATACTCCCTTGAGGGACCCCAGAAAGGACGTCAAGAGATGTAGATAAAGCACCATTGACAGAGACGACCTGGGTTCTGTTAAACAGGTAGTCACTCAGCCAGGTGAATAATAAGCCTGATATCCCGAGAGATTGAAGCTTGTTAAGAAGCAGTTCATGGGGAACTGTATCGAAGGCTTTTTGTAAATCCAAGTAGGCAATGTCTGTTGCCATGTTTTTGTCCAAGTTATTTGAGATGAGATTGACCATTAGCAGCAGCTGCTGTTGAGTGGATTTTCCTTTGAGAAAGCCAAATTGAGATATAGAAATGCTTGGAGACAGGAAGAGAATCATTTGGTCAAAGACTAAACGCTCTAGGACCTTGGACAGGGAGCAGAGCAAGGAGATTGGTCTATAATTCTTGACGGATGATCTATCGCCAGATTTAAAGACAGGAGTAATTAGGTGGATCTTCCATTCCCAGGGAAGTTTTCCATATAGTAGTGACTGTGCAAAGAGGTGGTGAATTGGGATGTGCAAAGCTATAGCACAGTTCTTTAGAATGTGAGGACTGACACAGTCGATGCCCATCGCCTTGGATGTGTCAAGCTTAATTAGAGCCTGATATACGTCCATAGCTGAGAAACTGATGTTACTTAAATAGTCGACTGGAGAGGTGTCAGCAGACAGAATATTGTTGGAAGTAAAAGTTGAGAAGACAGAATAGAAATAGTTGTTAAATGGGTTTGCCTTACCAACATCATCTGAGAAAGATAAGTGATCAAGAAACATGACTGGGGGTAATGAGTGAGTTTGAGTAATAGATTTGATGTAGTTGGAAAGTATAGATGTGTTGGTTGGGGAGGAATTGGAAACCAAATTTGACTCATAGGTTGTCTTAGCAGCAGATATGTGATCCAAAAGGTCTTGCTCCTGCTTATTAATCCTCTCACCAGTGTCCCAGGTTGGGCGACGATGATGTCTCCTTCTAAGAGAGTGGAGTCTATTAATTTTGTGACGCGTCTCAGGGGTGAACCACTTAGGGTGAGAGCGGGTGCGACTCGTAACAGATGGAGAGAAGTGTGAAACTGCTTCTGATAATGCCGATTTCAAAATAGACCATATCTCATCTACATCGGAAGACAACATACAAGCAGTAAAGTCGTACTCCTGAAGAAAGACATTCATACTGTCAAAGTCACTTTTGGAATAGTTTGAGAAGGAGCGAGGCCGAGAGTAACTTGACGGGCGGGGCATGTCAAAAGATAATTGAAATCTAATTAAGAAGTGATCAGAAAAGAGGAATTTGTCAGAACAAACCTCTAAACCCCTAACAGAGCCAGCTGAGTTAGTAATTATGAGGTCCAAGATGGCTCCTTTGGTGTGGGTAGGATATTCAACTAGTTGTAAAAGGTTTCTTTGGAAAATAAAATCACAGAGAAGAAATGAAAACTCAGTGGAGGCAGAGAGTGTAGCCCAGGTAATGTCAGGGCAATTGAAGTCTCCCAGGATATATACTGTGTCATAAGTGGAGAATAGGTGGTCTAGATAATCTAGTACTGACTTGAAGTAAACCAAGTCATGAGAGTGGGGAATATATACAGTACATACACAGATAGATATAGATCTATCATAGGTAATCAGTAATGTGACAACCTTGAGTGAGGGGGGAGTAGCCACAACAGAAACTGGAAGAGACTGGTGGACTGCCAAGAGAACACCTCCACCCCGGCCATCGCGGTCAGATCTGTAAATGTTGTAGTTAGTCGGGAGAATTTCTCCATTAATGATGAAATCAGATAACCAAGTCTCAGTTAATGCAAACACAAATGGGGAGAGAGAATAGACCAGAGATTGAAAAGTGCCAAGCTTATTCACGATACTCCTAGCGTTCCATGAACACACTCCTAGTCAATCCTGGATGGATGGACAAGGATCAGAGGAGGGGGAGTTCTCAAACTGAGTATTAGTCTCTAGGGAGACAGGTGTGCTTGGATGAGTAGGGGTGACGTCACTGTGAGCAGCTGATTGGCAGGTGAAACCTGTGATATCAGCACGACCATGAAGCAGGGTATCTATGTATAAGCCAGAGCCCCTGATTTTAATACTTGACCGAGCAGTCCCCTTGTCGAGGAGAGAACGACGCTCCTTTAACAGATAGGATTCAATCTTCCTCTCCTTTAAGGGTAGGTCTCTCTTAACATAGACCGGAGAACCATCAGATGTGTGAATGTTAGTACGTTCAGAAAGGATAGACTGGACATCCTTGGAGCTGTTAAACTTGACCAACAGAGAACGGGGTTTTGTGGAGTGACGATCGTACTTCCCTAATCGCAGGCAGTCCCGCACTGAAACAGAGGAGAGGGAAGGAACAGAGTCTCCTAGAACAGATGCTACCTTGTCATGATCCTGTCTCTGACGTACACGAAGACTAGTTCCATGTGGGTTCTCAGGAATCCCATGTAACACAAGGTTAAACTTCCGTTGAGAGTCAGAAAAAGGGGTACGATCATGAACAGTGGGTCTAGCAGAAGGGTGGTCAGAGGAGGATCTTGCGGGAGGTTGGTCAGAAGAGTGAGCAGGGGCCCTTGTAGTTGGGAAAACAGAAGATAACTTTTGAGAGAGATCGGATACAAGAGAGGATAGATTAGAGACAGTGGAGGAGAGATCTGAAATTTTCTCTTTCAGAGAAGTAATCTCTTTGGCCTGGAAGTCAAGGCGACAGTATGGGCAGAAGAAAGGGTCCAGGGAGGAGCTCAATGAACGAAAAGCAGATTTAGAAATCCCTGCACATAACCTATGCATCCACCCACATGATGGGTTCTCACATTCAATTGCCTCTTCCCCAGCAATACCTCTTTTCTCGTCTTGTTCGGCTATAGGGTCCTCACAAATAGAGCAGATACATACAGGATTCCCTTTAGCTTTGGTGTTAGATTTAGGATTAGAGTTCCTTGCAGTCATTCCTGCTATGGACACAGAGAACAGTGATCTGTGAGCAAAGAGAGAAAACAACAAATACAACAATGGCGGACTGACCACGTTTCGTGGCCGGCAATAAAATTATTGGACCGGCAGAGAAGCAAAAAGATAGATATTGAGTAGAGGTAACTGTAGTCAGCAGCAGGAAACAGAACTAAAGTGGGTAGGCACTTGAGAGATTCAGAGAGAACAGACAACCAAGAGAGTAGCCATATTAAACCACACCTTATATGCTTGTGATGTCACATTTAACCACACCCACTGACAGGAAGTAGCACAGAAGGAAGCAAAAAAAACATCTTTGAGAGCTCACATTTCAGTGAATAATTTCTTTTGAATAGTAAAACTGATTACACATCATTAGTATAATACATGATAGTTACCCTATAACACCAGTAACAATTACTCTAATTTGACTGACCCCATGTTTGTCCACACAGTATATTTCAAGAACCACAATTGCTGTTGAAGAAAATGCTCAACATTTGTATATAAGTAATCTTAGGCACTGTATTCGTTATGCATCTCCTGAAAGTTCGTTACAAAAGTTGGAAAAGGTGGGACCAAACGACAAAGAACTGTCAGTATGAGGAATTTGCTTCCCAATCTTCAACCAGTGGCAACACAAAAAGAAAAACAACAAAACAAATCACTTCAGAATTACAAAACCAATGCATTTGAAGAAATACAATTAAACAATATAAGAGCTGATTTAACAACATATGTAATTAAAAGAATAACATCTATAGCCGGTTTCAGTTGAGTTTGACAGGATGTTTTTATCATCAAAACGTCACTTGTAGCCCCACCCACATGAAATAAAGTGGCTGAAAACTTCAACATGCTCCTTTCTTCTTGCTACAACTTGTTTATTATCCTATTTTGGTCACTGCTAGCCCTGCAACTGACATGAAGGATCTTTGTGCTTGCTATTACTTGAAGAAAGAATCCAGAGATGCAAAATTTTAACTGAATTTCTGAGCGGCAATGGTGAAAACAAATAACAAAGGCTTAGAGAGGTACAGCAGACTAAGTGAGAACTTCTTCCTGGAGTGCAAAGTCTTTTTGTTTAATTATATCTTGGCCTGGAGTGCTCATTTCACTTTATTTGATTGTCAAATAATAAAAACATGATTATTGACATATTTAATAAGATGCTAATGATATTTACTATGTGAATGTCAAACATTAAGGGGTGAGCAAACGATTAACATTTGAATAAGCGGTATATAATGTCTATATAGACATTGATGTAGTGGCTATTAAATCTTGAAGGTTGATCTTATTCACTGTCTCTTTTTACTACAGCTGTAAAGAATTTGCATGACATTTCATAATTTGTTCTAGTTTTATGAGTTAAGAATTTCTGCAGTTCATAGATCTAGCATGGAAGATAGTTGGTCTCAGAAGCCAGAAGACTCCATTTGTTGTCTTTGGGTGCAATGATACCTATCTCTAGCATTTCTATTGGACCTCCTCGCACTTTTCTCCTCCTCAATCTCACTCCTTCTCTCCCAATCACACTTGTTACAAATTCAACGAGCTTCACAAGCATCTTCTTGTGAATTACTCATGCTTTAAGCTTCAGCTTCTCTTGTTTCTTGAACACTCTTGAACTCCTCTATGTCCTGTCTTCCAGTGATTTCTGACGTTGCTTTACTCGTCTTTGCACGTGGTACCGTAATTATCAAAATTATCATTTTAAAATGTGTAATTATTATTTTTATAAATGCATAAATAGGGGTGATGTGCTTGTACAAACAAACAGATAAACAAACAGACATACTCGTCTCAACTAAGTGGGGTTCACTTTTGCTCGCCCCAATAATAATACCTAGGTGAATGTAAAACATTGAGGGGCAAGCAAACCAATTAAAATTGCGATTTTCGATTAGCAATATACAATGTCTATACGAATTGATGCAGAGATGTAGTCACATAGAACTAAATAAATGTTGATGTACTTATGTGGAGCAGAGAAGAACTTTCATTAGTAGAAGGTAATTTCATACTATGAGCTTGCTCTTTTAGCTTTATGAGTTAAGAATTTCAGCAGATATTAAAGTTTCCTTGTAGCACAGAAGATAGTTAGAGCATATAAAGCAGTCACTGTCTCACATGCAATCTTCTTTCAGATGGATAAGGGATCTAAGCTTTTACAATCTGTGATTCAAGAATGATCACAGACCTTGATGATTATATAGCTGCTTTCTTGACATTCTTGCTGCGAGAAGTGTCTGGACAACAGATGAGTCTCATCCTGCTGCAAGTAAGCTGGAGAATGCTCCCGTCA
>NW_003546649.1:2782-6854 GCF_000090795.2 Amphimedon queenslandica | reverse complement strand
AGAGTTATAGAGGTGGGTCAGTGGCCAAATTCAACTGAAACTGACTATAGCAACCAAGAAAATGAGGATGTTAATGATTATCAATTATTTATGAGCTTTCACTTAGCTCCTCAACTTGGAAATGAACTTTCCAAAATACGTTACTTGGAGTAATTAACAAAAATGCAGATAGTGATGATGCCAAGCTTCAAGTAGATGATCTACTCACTAAATTTTCAAAAAGTGAGCACCAAAAATTTGTTTTGGTTCATGATGGCAAAAGTTATCTGCATTTAATGCAAATCAAGATTCCTGGTGATCGGCATATCTTAACTAATGAAGATATATTGTGTTGCTGGACTAAAGGAAATAGCAATAGGATGTGGTTACCGTGGTATGACATTACAGTCACTGGAAACTGCCAAATCAATTAAACATACACAACAGTTTCTTCTTCAAACATGGGAGGCTGTGGCACAAGTGATGGTAACACAATACCTTTCAGAGAATGAAATAAATGACCTGCCTAATTTTGTAGCAAATAAATTAAAAGATTTATCTGAACACAAGTTTAAATCTGATGTATAATACAATTGCTTGTTGCTAAAAAATCAATTATTCTAATATTCAGTGTTACTTACAGCAGAAAGGTGAGGTTGACAGTACTTAGAAATGTTGGAGTCAATTTTTAATCAATGACTGTCTCTCATACATTGGGTTGTATACAGCAATAAGAGGAAGAAACTGGAATTTGCAATTAGCTAGTGCGAAGCTCAAGGCTCCACTTTTTTATGCCTTTGATTGTGACATCTATCAAACAATCATTCATGATAACCTTTATAAGATTCTAAATTTCCCACCATCTATTGTAGCACACTTTGAGGCAGGTGGCTTTGCTGTCAATGTTACTGAGCAAAAGTGGCACTCTGTTGCTCTGGATGAGGCACACAAAATGTGTGAATAAGGATTTGAAGGGAGCTGTAATTCGATCTCCAGATCCTTACCTTCAGAAAACAAGCCAATTCTTCAATTATTGCATCAGTCTTTTGAAGCATTACAAGGCACAATTATATCCAGAAGAAAAGTAATTTCAGTATTAACTAACAATAATATGACAACCAACCCAGCTCAAATTAAAATATTCAGAAATGTTAGTAAAATGGCAAAGACAATAAATGATACTCAGCTGTTACCTACAGAAACATAAAAACAGAGGTTTAATTAATCCTTCTACAAGTACTTTGTCCACCATAAAACAAGCTCATGATATGCTATCATTTAGCATTGGTGAAGAATCACTTGACAATTACATAACACATGTAACAATTGGTAAGCCTAGTACCACCAATGTTGTCCGCCATTGCAAACTCCTTACCATGGCTTCTCCCAAAGAAAATGAAAAAAGGTAGCTGTGACATGTTTGAGAAAGAGATTAGCATGGTATAACAGGACAAGCCTAAAGTATAATCTCTCAAAAGAGCAAAACTCACCTTATCCTCAAGAACTGTCAGATGAGAAAGGAATTCCTCAGAAAAGCTTAAAAATCAATGCAATTCCTGTCAAGTATTCCACAATAAGCTACCACCTAGTGGATTTATGATGCATGCATTATTGATGCTATATTTCTAATTAACACAAAACCCCTGAGACGTACCAGAACATTTGAGGAATACATTAAGTTTATTTTCAATCAATTTGCACTTGAACACTATAAAGCTAGCGCAAGAGAGGTACAACTTATATTTGACAGAAAAAGGCGACAAAGCTTTAACTGAAAACAGTTCAAGCAAAGTCATCATGATAGAAGCAAACAGTCTTCATAGCACATGTGTCCCAGTCACACTCACACCAATCTACCAAGGGTTTGGTCACTGGGATTGAAGCACTGGGATTATCTCAAGTTAAATCAGGAAGATTTTTACTTAGAACATTTCAAGTACTTGAACTAGCTGGATGTTTCTCTGGTGATGGTTAAGATGATGCTATTGAAATCATTGGTGGAGAAAACCCAGTATTGAACTGCGTACAGCACTACGGAACAAATAGTAAAGAAGCGAACTGCAGAATTTGGAGACATGCTACACAAAGCACAACTGCAAGCAAAATTCTTATTTTTCCCTTGATACTGCTATTTACAGTATAGGATTAAACTATATGTCATTCAGTTCTAAGTATTACTTAAAGCACAGCAAGCAGTGCTGTCTGGGATATAACAGTACAAAGGGTGCAGTTGAGATTGCAATACAGCCCGAGGCATGAAGCGCCGAGTACTTTATTGCAATCGAAACCCCACCCCGTGTGCTGTTATACCGTAGGTTGAGTTATATTTGTGGATGCTAATATTTGCAGTGACAAAAACTAATAAAGAAGTTCAATTAAATACCATGGAACCAAATTGATTGTTGCTATGACAATTGACCACGTGTTTATACAATTACAGTGCTCAGCAGCTAATTAGCTACTCTTGAGCAGTTTGAGTAGAGCCATCCAGACTCCAGTTCTGTATCTGTTATCTTCTTGTATAGATGGACCGCTACCTTTGAGTTCTTCACTACAAAATCACTGCTGGTCGGTCGGTCATGATTATAAACCACACCCACATCAATAAAACTAACTAGAATGGGTGGAGAGCCCCAAGACACGGCGAGGCAAAGTGAGTAGAGTATTTCTGAAAAGAACTGGCTAAAGCAGCTTCAAAGAGTCCAAGGATTAGTAGCAACAAGAAGAATAACAACTCAAGAACACTGCAATCGGGTGCTGTGCTTCAATAACGTGCCATTTTCAATTAAAATAGCATGTAGTTGCTATGGCAATTGCTAGCTGCAGGAAAAAATCACAAATATTAGCAGCCACGAATATAACCCAACCTACAGTATCCTGCAGAGCACATGCTACCCGTGCTTTAAGTGACTTATGGTTATTAGGGGGCGCACCAAAAGAACCACCCTAAAGAACATGACCACGTGCTTCAATCTTGGAAAATGGCAGAGAAGAGACCGTTAGAAGTAGATGATACTGACCCTAGTGACTGTAGGGAAAGCAAAAGAGCCAAGAATGAAGAGCGATTTCCGTCTCCTATCAAGAGTGAAGCTTCACAGAAAGCTGCTGAAGGTGTGGTGCCTAACAACATCAAGCAAAGCAAGAGGTGTGCCTTAAATGCCTTCCTTACCTGGGTAAGAGAGCGCAACAAAAAATGTCCTGATGAAGAAATAGACGAGACTATCTTTTGCTCTTCAGATGCTGAGCATGTCTCACACGTACAACTACGCCTTGTCACACTTAAAGCCAGGAAGGTAGATGGAGAAAAATACCCACCTTCTACGTTGAGGAATCAATCTACTTAGTGGACTGAACAGAGAGTTTGTTAAGACTAAAGTTACTTTTGGCATTTTTGATAAAAATGATTATTGCTTTACAGAGCTTCGAAACACTCTAGATTCTATCAATAGTCAGTTACACCGGGATGGTATTAGTGTTTCTACAACATATGCTGAAGTCTTGACTGTGCAAGATGAAGACCTACGTTGGGAAAAAGGAACACTTGGTGTTTCCTCTTTGACTGTTCTCCAACACACAGTATTCTTCTACATTGGTTTACATTTTGTGTTGCGATGTGTTCAGGAACAGTTTGGTCAAGCAGAAGATAAACCAGTGCAAAAGCAAGAATCAAGTGCTACTCACTAGATTCCAGGGTCTACTGGACTGACTAATTGCACAATTAATTTCAACATTTACAATAAGTAAGCCAGTGTCTCTTTAAAGATTGTACCATTCATTGCATCATTTACTCTAAAAATTGATTATTTCCTTTACTTCGGTTTTAAGTCACACCCACTGTGGGCAACTATCATAACAGCATACCTAGTGATAACTGTGATGTTATGCAGTACTGGCAGCACCTTTGGTACACCCATGCAGTAGACTATAACTCTAGATAAGTGCTTACAGTGCTATAAAAGCATCATTCATTGATTGAAATAACTTTCATCATGCTCTCATAAATGACCCAGACTTAGTATCTGTTACAAAAACATGCCTCGCCAACATCTTACAAACCTTAATTTATTTGTACAGTGAAACTTGTCTAAAGCGA
>NW_003546649.1:0-2067 GCF_000090795.2 Amphimedon queenslandica | reverse complement strand
GGTTTGAAAGAATCAGAGAAATTGTTAGCAACCAAATAAAATGTGAAGAAGGAGTACCGTCATGTACATCATTACAAAGACACTGGATGAGGTCTTGCTAGATTTCAACTATGTGGGCACATTCACACATACATGACTTACATAAAAATTTACCAAATCCTCACATTGATGGTTGGTTGTTATCAGAGAAGGATTCTATTGACTGGGAGGATGAAAAGGTTAAGTCTGAAATAGAAAATAGTATTAGCACATTACTGAAAAGATGCAAATCTAAAACAAAGTGTTAGGTAAAATGCGGCTGTAGGAAAAAGCAAACAAGTTGTGGTCCTGGTGTGAATGTCAGGATTGTGAAAATCTACCTGTACAACACCCAGTCAATAGTGGCGACGATAACGAGACTGACACAATTTCTGAGATTGAATTAGAGAGTGATGAAGAAGACACCAGTGATGTAGAGGATCTTGAAACTGAAGTAGTAACAGAAACAGACTACTTTACTAAACTTACAAGAGATGGTTACATCATTGCTTAACTCTGTTTATATGGTTTATATTATCTAGTGTTATTCTGAATATAGCTTTGTCACAAATCTATAACATTACATGCAAAGGACCAAAACCATTTTAAACAGCAAGAAAATTAATTGGAGAAAGAAATAACAACCAAAGTTACTGTGTTCTTAAGCATTTAAATACACAAAAATTAACACAAACAGATAAATGTGTTACTGCTTCAAACATCTCTCCCTCAAAACAATGAACTGCACTTACAAATGAAAGTTTCAACCTACAATAAGGAATATTACATGATCCTTTGACTTTATAACTGAACCCTGAGATATTTAGGAGCTGTCAGTTTTCTTATAAAGCTAAAATACGAAGCAACTCTAAACACAGAAAGGAACCTACATGGCATTCATTTTATATTAATCAAGGCCCATGCTTATGCAAATTAATTTCTTATTTTGCGCACAGCAGCTTTCTGGCTGTGTGACAAAAAAAGAGAAGAAAAAGGGACTAGTACTCCACGCAATAGGTAGCAGCAAAGAGGGCAAAGGGGGCTAAAGTTCCCCCCCATATCTTCAAACAGAAGGGTTGAGCCTCCTAAAACATCTCTGCATCCTTAACTGATACAATTTTTTTAGTAAAACTATGCCTGCAGCAGTATTAATTTTTTTCAATTTCAATTTTTAATCAAAGAAACACAAGGCAAACACTTTAAAATGTAACAATAAAATTTAGCAGCCATTCTCTGTATAAGACCACATCCCCTTTAATGACTCAAAGCCCCAGGCCATAAATAAATTGATCTGCAGTTTATGTACATTGCTAACACCAACTAGTAATTTGGTGACCCGACTATTCAGTGCCATTTGCCCCCCTATCTAATACCGAATTTACCAAATTTTTTGCACTCCCAGTGTCAAAATGCATGGGCAAAATTCTGAACACATGAAGTGAATACCAAGTCTAATTACCTTCAAAATTAATAATGGCTTGATTAATGAAATAATAATTATGAATAGGCATGCAGGACTGAGAAGGACATATGTCATCATACCGGTTCAATAAAAACAATACACCAAATGCAAACTATAGCAAAGTAAAACTTTTAAACGCAAAAATGATGCATGTCAACTAATTGCAGACAAGTCCCTTAATTAAAATAGTAATAAATCCCACAATTGCATTTTTAAAAAGGAGTTAATACTGTTTTTGTTGTGACATTGTTAGTAGCAGTTCCAGAGTAGTTGCAACAGCTAAATCAATGGGATCCATTAAACCTCGTTGAACATATTTTGGTATTGTAGTCCGAGCATGATCCAAACCAAGTTTTTCCAACAACCAGCTAATGTGAGGATTAATTTGACCACTTGCCCAAGTAGATTTGCCCATTAATAAAATATGTGGCTCTACATCCCAGCGAATACTTACAAAATTTCTCATGTTCTCATTAGATAGTTCACTCCCTTGAATTTGAGTGCCACAAAATGGAGGTCCTAAGCAAAAATGTGATAATAAAAGGCAGTACAGCGGAACCTCAAAATGCGGACACCATTGGGACCAC
>NW_003546648.1:53622-92172 GCF_000090795.2 Amphimedon queenslandica | reverse complement strand
TTTATCTAACAAGACATGGAAGATATATCGCTTTATTTTTTTCTTGCTAATTCCAAATTTCATAAAGCAGGAGAAAATGGAAAAAGAGAATACAAACTTTGATCAAAGCCAGTCCTTCCAAAGCATAAAAACTTTTATCCTATGCAATGAGCAGAAAGAGAATTTTTAATACTCGCTAATATTTTTATTTGTGCTGTATAGACACGAGGGCACACTTGTAATTGAGGGAGAAACAATGGAAGAAGCTCTTAGGCATCACAGAGAAGCATCTATATGTGGCATTAAAAATCACTTGAATAAACTACAGAAATCATTAGAAGCTAAACGTAATTCCTATAAAGTAGTCGATGCAAGAAATAAAGCTTGTTTTACTGAAGAACTTCCTGCTAACAAGGAAGATGATGAACCTCAATTACTGGGTGAAGTAATGGAAGCAGTTACTTATATTGCTGACATGCATGTAAATGCACCTAATTCATCATTAGAGCAACATTAGAGCAAAGCACTTAATTCAAACATTAGAGCAAAATGCTTAATGTACATCAAAAAAGAATTCTTGACAAAAATAAGTCATCTTATAAGTCAAAACGAGCATGAAGACTTATTAGAGAATAAGTCTTCAAGACTACTTAGATTAGATAATGACAACCCGCTAAGGATGTTTGTGGTGTAGGTGGAACTGGTGAATCGTTTTTATAGTGGCAATGAAATGCCTAGTTGATCACATACGGCATCCAAAAAGTGGTAAAATTATGTGTGCTATAGTATTACCAAAAGAGATAGCCGCATTCAATGTAGGTGGACTAACAATAAAGAGATTATTTCAGTTACCAATAAAGCTTGAGGGAAAGACAGCTGAATATTGGGCTTTGAATAACTCAAGAATGGTTTGGATCCAAAAATATTTTATTTGTAGGTGACACCTAACAATTGCCACCAGTTATTGGTAGGCCAGTATTTAATACAAGTAGCAACAAATGAGCAAAAAGTAGACTTGGAGCAGCAAATGCAATAAACATATGGAAAGAAACAGTAGAGCATAATGAACTAACAATCAATAAGAAACAAAAAGGAGACAACTTTCTGTAAGATGCTAAATTCTGTTAGGCATGGCTGTCTGACTGATGAAACGGTTGATACGCTTCAGAGTCTCATTAACAAGGTTACAATACAAGAAAAATATAAAGAATTGGAAACTGAAGGAACAAATCCTCCAATTTGCCTATTTTCCAAGGTAGACCCCTGCCAAAAATCAATGAATTAATGTTAGAAAGTCTAGAAACTGAAAAAAATGGAATTAGCATGTGTTGATGTACTTGATGAAAGTGGCATCACAGCAATATTTGACAAACAAAGGAAAAAAATTAGAGAAACTAAAGAGTAACCAAGACATCTGGTTTAGAATCAGTATTGTCTTTAGAAGTAGGCCGTAGAGTAACACTAAGATGTAAATATTAATGTGACTGTAGGATTAGTTAATATTGCCACTGGTACAGTAATGGGTATTTGTGCTACACATATATCAATTAACTTTGATCATATTGATGTACCTTGTGACATAGAAAGGGTTGCATCTAGATTTATGCCATCTAAGAATTTGTATATACATAGGAAACAGTTGATTTATCGACTGATGTTTTTGGGATGGTATGGCATATGTTGCATTGTCTCATGTACGTACATTAAATGGACTACATTTATTACCATTTGATCCTCTCTTTGTTGAAGATAGTAATCCGTGCATTATTGAATCTAACCGCCTCAGCATTAAGTTTTGAAATGATTTAACACAAATCAAGAAAAGTAAAAAAAAGAAGAGAAGCATTCATGTGATTGGTGTAATTGATGGTGAAACTTGTAGTAAGAATGCCAAGGTGTCTGTAAGTCATGTACAAAGAACTAGTATTGGTACTGTTAGTAGCAATAAATGGAAAAGTAATGATTTACAGAAGTCTGATTGCCATACAAAGGGTAAAGTATGTGATGATATATGATCTTGAGTGGGGGCATCAAAGTTAACACAGGTGCTGTATACGTGATACAATTGCATGTAGCTAACCACAAGTATATGCATAAGCCTTTTATCTTCGATATAGGCATAAGCTGTTAATTTTTTAATAACTTTTATATTAAATCAATAAAGTAATATATAAGCTCAAGTGATACTATGGAAGCTAGTGAAAAGCAATTCAACAAAGCACTTGCGTTTCACGATATCCTCAGATAGTAGGCTTGCAAACCAGACTATTCCCTATTCTACAGTCATTGGGGTGGACAGTGGGGGTCCACACCAATGAATGTACGTACGCTGGATTATGGCCTGGCTAGCGAGGATAATCCTCAGGTGGCTTGTCATCATCAGTCCGAGACTGTTTACAATGGCATTGCCACCAGCTATTTTGTGTACTTGACCACAGCCCATTGAGTGGTGAGTATATAACTCCTAATCTCTCAGAATTAGGTGGCTTTGGATCACTTTAATCACTAGTAGCTACATGGATTTTCATTTGTAAGCTAAAGTGATGCTTCTTTTAAGTTCTTG
The DNA here is from genome assembly GCF_000090795.2 of Amphimedon queenslandica. Classification (NCBI taxonomy): domain Eukaryota; kingdom Metazoa; phylum Porifera; class Demospongiae; order Haplosclerida; family Niphatidae; genus Amphimedon; species Amphimedon queenslandica. Next base: position 89,630 of record NW_003546648.1, on the reverse strand, counting down.
AACAAGGAAGACTGCTGCTTGAAGAATTTTAATAGTGGTTTGAAATTTTAAACCTTAAGTTTGTAACAGCTGTTAGAATTTTACCTTGTACAACAATACCATTGTGAGATGAAAGAGTTTGTCATAGTACTCTTGATTTCCCTAGTGAAGGGAACTGTTTATTTTATGCTCTGTCATATCTCATTACTGGGTCAATTTCTCAGCATTACAAATCACGTGAAGCAATTATCAGTAATATATCAAACTTTAAAGAAGAATTGTTTAATAGTATATTAAATTCAATCAAATAATCAAGCTTGTATGATTACATAAATAAGTCCAATATGCATAAAAATTATGTGTGGGCTACTGACACAGACTATTACAGTAACAGCAATGTTAGGTATATGCATATGTTCATATTCACTTAAGCCTACACACGCAAGACTAATGCATGCTCTTGCGTACCAACACTATGTTTGCATGCTAAAAGTATAAACTACAAAACTGGTGCACAATTGCCGGCACGGATGGAGACAAAACAATAGAGCTGGTTCAATTTTTGCCTGCCACATGGAACGTACAATCAATCAAATCACACAGTACACATGGTTACTTGTGACAAAATGGAGGTTGAAGAACATCAAAACTATATAACGTACATATCTAAATAGAAGCCGCATTCGAATAAACGCCAGGGTAGCAATACATTTTAACTATAAATACGCAACACTAGCCCAGGAGTGACCCAGTAGTCTAGTAGATAATGCCTGAAGTTCCAGAAGTCAAAAGCATAAATTCAAGGGTTGAAACCCCGCTCTGGACCAGGTTTTTTTATTTTTTATATATTTTTTCAAGGTCCAAATACCATTTTAGGAAATAGACGCCTGAGATTATTTTTAAAGAAATACGGTATGTAATGAAAAGTTGAAAGTATTACAAAGATGGAAAAGCGAAAAAAATCACGGAAAGAAATTTCTAAACAGGGCGGCAATAATGATATATATAAATAATATACAATAATAATAATTTGGGTGTTTATGTTGTTAATAAAGCATCTTTTGCCAGTTTACAAGAAAGGATGATGTGGAGTCCAGAAAGGAAGGCACCAGACACAGGAAACTGCTAAGAGACAGATATGTAAGGTAGTGTAAGAAGGTAAAAAAGCCTACTAGCACTGAAGGCCCTTCATATACACCAAAGTGGGATTTATGTGAATCACTCTTTCCTGCGTGATGTACGACATAGACAGTGAGTATATATATATATCGACATATAATTAAAATTTAAGCATTCATTAACAAAACTATAACCAACTTAAAAACGAGACTCATCTCAGAGCACAGGTGGCCATAAAAGTGACATTGGAAATGAAGGTGATAACATAGACTGTAAAAATTAAGCAAAATGTATGGCAAAATTTTTAAATGAAATCTAGTTATAGTTTTTCCGAGGCTATTGCTAATCATTCATTCTCTGAAGGTAGTACACCTAGTACATTATCAAGTAGTTTTACAGAAACACCAAAATCTATACAGCATGGAAATAAGCCACCTAAAAAGAGAAAGAAAATTTCAGACAAGGTGGACATGGCTCTTGTAGAAACACTAAAAAGCTCTTAAGCCACGAGGAAGAAGTTGATGAAGGAACCTTATAAGGACAACCTGTTTGAACGACAAATAGCTGCTATACTACATAGACTATCCAACAAACAAAAAGCAATTTGCAAGCAACAAATTCAAGTTTCATTGAATGTTGAATTTTTTACAGACTAAACATTTGATCTATCTCATGATTATTACAACTACTTGAATTAATAATGCTGATAATGAGTATTCCATTATTCATTATTTCTCATTTATTGAAGTTCATAATTCATTATCACATTGCACGAGTAACATGATTTTCCTGCCAGCTATCTCTACCTGTCCCACTATTAAGGTAGAGTTGTCTCTACTGACACTATAGCATGTCTAAAAGAAACTAATTAGGAGCATGACTAATTACACAGACAAACCTATTGCTAGAAGACTGTCGCAATGGTAAAGGCTGTTTCAAGAATCACTATCACTTCTCCTTGAACCTTAAATCACGTTACCCACTCCATGTTCCCCATCAACATATCCAAGAGGGCAATATGATAAAAATTTTGCTATAAGAAGATAATTATGCAAGACAACAGCAGCCTTTGTAAATTACACAATGTTTCAGGATTTCCTATAATTGTTCTATGAAATAAATGCCACCTATAGAATTATAGTAAAGTATAGCATGATATATTCATTTACCTAGCTGCTAGTATCCCAAATGTAATGTCAATTATTCTCATTTTCGATTTAATCAACAGTTGAAAATTAATCTTTCATAGGAAATGTATTGTCCTTGATATGGCCTCAGCAAAAACTTCTTTAAGTAAATCCCTCATCACCAACAATAAAATATTGTAAGAAATAACTTGTACCTGTTGATATAATAAAAATTTATAACTTACCTGGTAGAGATCTCCCATTTGCAATTCAAAGAACATCTTCCTCTAAAGCACTGCCAATTTCACAACTTGAAAAAATTCCACTATCACTTTTTCTTCCGTAATCACCTATATTTAAATTAGATAATTATTTAGCATTAATACATGTGCATAAATTACTAATATCAACTAGATTAACGAAGAACTCTTCATCACAAACTGCTAAAAGACTATGGAATGGGTCCCCTTGTAGTTGAAGTAAGCAGATCCAGCATAAGCAGATCCAGCATTCATGAATGCCTGTATCACTATACGTTTGCCACCTATAGCACCTGTAAGTATAAGTAAATGTCATTAACATAAATGAATACACAACCGTTGGGCCAATGATGTACCTATACAATTAGATATATTCCACATAGATTCAATCCCTTTACTTATCTCAATCCATTTTTCTTCAGTTGATGGTGCATTTAAGTATATTTATTGAGTTTAAAGCATCCCATATAGCATCACAGGTGTCGTTAGCATCACAGGTGTCGTTCAAAATTAAACACACAGTTGAACGACCAAGGCAAAAGTTAAACAAAATACTAACCTGAGATATTCCAAACCATAGCTGTAAATGTACAATTATTAGGAATACCTGAGAGTCTCCTGTTGCCAGGTATCCGAGTGTCACAGCCAGTTTCTCAGCAGGGCTCACTTTGGGAAGAGAAGAAGAGTAATAATGACAATCAATCAATGGCTTTATCTTACATAACAATTGCTATAGAAACCAGCATCTAATATTTTATGGTACAAACCATGTTTAGGAGATGATCAAACCGCTCTCTGGACAATCTAAAGTATCTGAAATGACTTTCTGGGTCATTAAGTGTCATCTCTTTAACGAGATTGTGGTTATCACCATAATTGTGCTATCATTAAAAAATGTCACGGACCCACACACTAATTTTTTCTACGCAGTCTTCAATAAAGCAACAAAATCACTAGTTCCATGTCAACGAGCGACTCCATTTTAGTTTGTAGGTGGAGTCTACAACACCCATATCTGTTAATTAAAGGTATCTACGAGACTACCCACTTGTTGACAATAATAATTATGAATTATGAAACCGCAGGTGTACACGTTTTGCGTTAGCGCAGTAATAAGCACAAACAATTAATTTTTGATTTCTGAACACAGCTTTACTCCTACTTTTGTTGGCTTGGCTAGAATTGGAATCCAAACTTTACATTGTATTCCTTGTGATCCTAATTTGGGCGAGCCTGAGCTCGCCCCACTAATGGGAGAAAACGTCTGTCTGTACGGGCAGTAGAATTCTCTAACTATACTCTAACTATAATTTTGCTCACGTGCATGCACACAAGCCAATGTAAGCCATATGCTTGCAACAAAAAATAATCAGTATTCAGCAATTTTGCACGTGGCGGCATTTTTTACAGTGAAGTCAGAGAAATGAATCAAGAAGAAGCTCGTAAGAGTCGTCGTAGGGAGCTCTACAGCCAGAGACTGGCCACAGAGAATCCTGAAGCAAGAGGAGCCAGGCAGGCTATGAGAAGAGTTGCAGCTAGAGCTCGTAGAGATGCTGAGACTTTTGAAGAGAGAGAAGCTAGGCTAGCCCCTATAAGAGCCGCAGACAGAGCTCACAGAGATGCTGAGACTCCTGGAGAGATAAGCTAGGCTAGCCGCAAGAAGACTGAGAGACAGGGCTCACCGAGACGCCAGTCAGGAGAGAAGAAGGGCTCGATCAAGAAGAGCTAACGAGACTCCTGCTGTTAGAGACCACCGTCTAGCAGCTGACAGAAGCAGGTCTGAGTCAAGAAGAGAGTAGGAGACACCTGCTGATAGAGACTACCGTATAGCAGCTGACAGAAGCAGGTCTCAGTAAAGAAGAGACAGAACATCAAGGGAGGATCAGGAGTTTCAATCTACTAATCTAAGTGAAATGGTGGGATTTCATGAAAGTATTTCATCTCTCACTTTCTTGACCTATGAAACATGTTTGGAACAGTTTCCAAACATGTCAGTTTCCAGACAGCCAAATAGAGTCAATGAATGCCGTAGGTGTGCTACTGACAAGCACATTCCTAAGCTCTACTCATCTGGAAACAACATAAACCCAGGACCAGTACCACCACAGTTACAGGTATAGTTATGTAATTCATTTTTATAATTAATTTGATACTAGTGGTATATTAGTGGGAGGTCTGTTTATACGGCAATGAGAAAGCCACATACAATGTCACTTTGATGCATGTATTATTATTTTTATTATATTAGGATTTATCACAAGCAGAGGAAATGTTGGTGTCTGCTATTATGCCTGTTATGTCCATTTACAGGCTACTTCATGGACAGTGTGACTATAGTGGACATGTCATCAACTTTCCACAAGACATCAAGTCCTTTGCCACAAGATTACCCCGCCTGCCAACTGAGATCAATATTGTGGTTGTTTGCAAGGAAAGTGAGAGGACACACAAGGACTTTCAAGTTTGCAGGAGATTCGTCAAAGAATCTCTGACTTGGTTGATGGCCAATAATGTCTACTATCAGAAGATTGGAGTTAGTTTGGATCAGGACACATTGGCCATGCTACCTGAGGACGGAGACCTCTCTGACCTCTGTACATTTCAGCCAGTAGAGTTTCAAAGCGGAACAACATCTAATGACACTACCACCACTGAAGATGTACCTAATGCTGCCCCACCAGCTACTGAGAGGGAAACCATTGAGCAAGCAATGTAATCATTAGGACAGCCACAGTCATCTCTTCTCATGTGGCCCAGCATTGGAGGGACTCCTATCAATGAGTTCCAGACTGAGGGATACTTCTCAATGGCATTCCCTATTCTATTTCCTACTGGTAAGACTGTATAATTATGCCATGATAAATTGACATTTTATTAGGTGCTGCTTATTTTAATGGTACTCAAATGAATGGCATTACAGCTGGTCATTACTTCACTCACCTTATAAAGTAAGATGATAGAAGATTCGCTAAGCTCCCTCGCTTTCGTTTCTTTGGTCTTCACACTGAGATACGATGGCGTGCTAATGCCACTGGTCAAATTTACATCAGACAACATCCTGGTGAAGCTCATCTTACTGTAGATGATTTTCGTGACATGATCGGTTGTGAAGGAGAAAGGTTCTCAAATAAAGTCGTTCATTATGGGACAAGTCTACGTGGCACCATGCAGTACTGGTTTAGAGAGAGGAACCATCTCATTGCTATGATAGACTCTCAGGGATTGCCCACCATCTTCTTCACTCACAGTGCTGCTGATCACCAGTGGTCAGAGTTAGCCAACCTCATTTGTCCTGAAGATCCAGCAGGCTCGTGTGAAAGCTGTTATTGATAACTCTGCTTTAGCCGACTGGTTCTTCTACTATAGAATTCTGAAGTTTGTTGATGCTTTTTATATCCATACTCTAAAAGCCACAGACTACTGGATGAGGTTTGAGTGGCAACATCGTAGTAGCCCTCATGTACATGGACTAGCTTGGCTACCCAATGCTCTTAATGTCGAGAACCTTCTATCATCACAACCTGATCTTGTGGAGTCAACTGAACAACAGATCAATGAGTATGCTGAAGAGATAATCTCTACCATTAATCCTGCTGTCCTTCCTGATGGCAGTAATTTTAGTGATGCTCCACCCCCTACAGTTGATTGACATAACTGTAACAAGCCATACTCAGAAGTAACAGATTTTGAAGAAGACTTGACTGATCTAATAGCCACATGCCAACAACACACTTGCTGTTCAAAGTCCTACTGTCTCCGTACACGTAATGGAAAGCAGGAGTTTCGGTTTGAATTTGCTAAAAATCTTAAGGCATAAATCACCATCAACATCACTGAAGAGGAGCCTGTAATTCTCACTGCATGTAATGATGGGATGCTTAACAGCTTCAATCCCATTCAAATAACATCCTGGCGTGCTAATGTGGACATGCAGTACATTGTATCAAAGAACAGGGTTGTTCAGTACTGCACCATGTATGTCACCAAAAGTGAGACTAGGTCTCAGTCTTTGAGGGATACTTTTACCAACATTGCTTGTTCTTTGAAAGAAGGTAATCCATCACTCAAAGCTGTCCAGAAGCTCCTCATCAACAGCTTTGGAGAGAGGGACTTTTTAGCACAAGAAACCTGTCACCTCCTATTACAACTCCCCTTGTACAAAGCATCAAGGAGTTTCATCAACCTCAGTCTTAATGGCTCTAGAGAAGTTCAAAACAATACAGAAGAGGGAGAGAGGGTGACAGCTCATTCTGTGTTGAATCACTATACATCACATCCAACCACTTCACAGTTCAACTCAATCACTCTATTGGATTTCATTTGTCAGTACACAGTACCGAAGGAGTTTGGTAATGAACCAAAGATGAGGAGTAAAGAAGTGATAGTCACTCCCAAATCATATTGTTCGCCAGGTCCCAACTATGAACAGTACTGCTGTTAGTCTCTGATGCAGCACAAACCATTCAGAGACATTAATGAGTTAAAGACTGGCTTCAACTCCTTCACTGAGGCGTTTGCTGATTTCCTTCCGTCTGGAAATGTTCCTCAATCCCTTGAGGAGTATATACTCAGGCTACAGCAGCACTTCAGTCAAACAGAGACCACTAAGGAGATGAAAAGGTATGTTTTATTGTTCCTCAATTTCGTGTGTATTTTCATCTACATTACCATTGTTATTTTATTAATGTTAATTTCTTATTGTTGAATAACTATTATTTATTTATAGAGTTCACAAGATGATCAACAACAGAAACAACATCAGAGAGCACAAGAGGAGTAGATGCTGATCTATGAATGTGTCAGTCAACTCCAACCTGATGTATATTCATCACAGGATTATGACTGATTAGCAGAGGCACAATTATATCCCAACATTGAAGAAGCAGCCAGTTTCATTGCACAGGAGAAACAGAGAACCACACCAACTCCATTCACCACCACTGCTATACCTGACAATCTTCAAGGAAGGCAGCGTGATGTGTATGACACAATAAAGGTTCACTTTGAACGAGGTGATGATGATCCACTACACATCATTGTCAATGGTACAGCTGGTACTAGTAATCATATCTCGTCAACTGTTTGAGGCTATTGCTTGGTACCAGTCTTAAAGTAGCAGCACCAACAGGAGTGGCAGCTTTTATTATTGAAGGGAGGACACTACACAGTCTCCTACACCTACCAGAGAGGGGTGACTTCAAGGATATGGAAGGCATCAACCTACAGAACATCCAGGAAGAGCTGTCAAACATCAAGTATCTCATTGATAAGTTGTCGATGGTTTCTAGGAAGACATTTGGGATGATTGACAGGAGGTTGAGACAAGCCTTTCCTCACAAGTCACAGGTACTGTTTGGTTGGTGCTCTGTCTTACTCTTTGGAGACTTTGGCCAACTACAGCCAGTGTTTGGACTTCCTCTCTATACCACACAGACAAGTTCAGATCTTGCAGACCAGGGGTACAGAGCTTATAGTCAATTCACTAAAGCTTTCACTCTGACGCAAGTGATGAGACAGTCTGGACAGGATCCTGAACAAATCAGATTCCGTGAAATTCTTCTTTGCCTTACAAATGCTTAAACAACAAAATTGGGAACATCTCATGGAACAGACACCAACCAGAATAACAAATCAGTCTCCCTTTGTTAATGCTCTTAGACCATTCCCAATGGTTGAAGATGTTGCTGACTACAATGCTAATGGATTATTGGAATGTGGCCATCCTATTGCTGAGATTAAGGCAGTACACACTGGAGCCAATGCAAGCAGTGCATCTCCTGATGCTGGTGGTTTGGATCTAGAACAATTGAAGCTATCTGTTACCTGAGAGACAAACTACCTGCCCTACCATTGGCTGTGATGGTACAGTTTGATCACTATTCAGGACCAAATATGTACAACGGAACAGTACCAATCACTCTATTATGGCGAAGTTGGTCTTCTTCAGGTGGTCAATATTCACGCCATCAACTACCACTCTAGCAGTGACAATACACAAATCTCAAAGACTCACTCTGGTCTAAGTGGTCATTGACGTAGGGAATGAGTTCTCTTGTGGATTGTCATTCGTCACCTGCTTAAGAGTAAGGAAGTTGAGTGACATTCTATTTGTACCACCATTTCCTCTCAAACGACTAACTAGCATTGCTAGAAGTTGTCGTTTTCATGAGAGAAAGGAGGAGGATTAACGACTACTGTCTCTTCAAGAAGGACCACCTCTTGAAGGTAATGGAGGAAGAGTCAATGGATGTCCATGTAGAAGTCAGGACACTATCTCCACAGGCTGTTCATGAGAATGAACATATGGAGATTAATCATCGATGGAGTGGATGACACAGTCTTCACTATCACCATAGGAGGGAGAAGAAAAGTGGACAATGAAATAAAGTTTCCTTTGAAATAAGATAAGTACTTCATCACAGATCCACATATTTAATCTTTAATAATATTCGTTTAACACCTTTACTTGGTTGCCTTCTTAATCTACATGTACATACAGTCTCTCCCTCTTTCTTAATCTACTTGTCCTCTCTCTCATACCTGTAACATGCACCCTCCACTCTTCTTTAATGTTCCACCCTCTTCCAATTAATCTAATGTACATGTAACTTGCATCCTCTCCTCTTTCTAAATCTAATGTACATATGTTATACATGTAACATGCATATTCTCCTTTTTTCCTTCATTTTTTTGCTCTTTCCTTTCTCCTCCCCACTTTACTGAAAGTATATATTTAGTTTCTTAAGTAGTAGTAAATACAAGCCAAAACCAACATTGATTAAATATAAGAAACATTTACTTGCAGATTACTCATTTTTACTCCCACTAATATAGATTAGTTTAAACCCAAGACATAATTGCTAGTACTAGAGGTATATCAGAAGGAAGACAAAGACCGACACACCTCAAAGGAGGAAAGGATACATGTACACACATGTAGAAGGCCATTCCTTTTAAGTCTGTTCATGTGGCAATGCTGTCATTCTGTTAGTCATTTCACGCTGTGGGTGGTGGCTATACAGCTAGCACTGACAGTTTGCTTAGTTCAGTGAAGAAAGGATGAGAAAGAAGGCCCTCCCTCTTAGAGGCTGTCTGTTAATCTGTTAGTCATACACGCAGTGGGTGGTGGCTGACAGGTTAGCATTGACAGACTTGGCTTCCTATGAAGTCTGTTCATTTGGTAATGCTGTTAATCATACACGCTGTGGGTGGTGGTTAGCAGCTTGCCTTGTGTCAGTGCAGAAAAGAGATGATCAATAGTAGCCATACATTGTATATGCAGGTCATCTGAGGTGACCACGGAAGTCATACAGTACGTATGCCGGTCACCTGAGAGGATGAAATGACCATGTTAGTCATACCACAGGGTAAGCTGGTCATTGGATGAGGAAGATATAGGCAAGCAGACAATGGGTATACTGGTCATCAGAAGACCAAAGTCAAATGGAGACAAGCAGCATGGATTATACCTCTAGTACCACAGGGTAAGCTGGTCATCGGATGAGGAAGATATAGGCAAGCAGACAATGGGTATGCTGGTCATCAGAAGAACAAAGTCAAATGGAGACAAGCAACATGGATTATACGTCTAGTATCACAGGTTAAGCTGGTCATCCGATGAGGAAGATATAGGTAAGCAGACAATGGGTATGCTGGTCATCAGAAGACCAAGGTCAAATAGAGACAAGCAACATGGATTATACCTCTAGTACTAGCATCATTTGTTATTTGGCCTTTAAAGGGTAACATTCTTTTTCTTTGATTTGTCATAATTCACATCTCTTTTCTATGTAGGTGGGTGGTGGTCTGGGGTGCCAGCAAAGCAGTGGCACTTTTTCGTGACAGTGCTGGCCACTGTTCCCTCAAAATGGAGCGCAATACCACAGCAAAACAATAACAGTAATTATACAGACTAGACTACATAACTTTGTAATTTTATTTTGTCAAATTTTTAATCATATTTATGTACTCAATTTATATGATCATTTGCATAGATCTACACAGCTGCTTTCTCAGGCTCGCCCCTTTAATGTTCTATATTCTTCTGCTATATCTACTTTGTATTTGAAACATGTTGGTACTAATCATTTCCAAGCCGTTAGGTTTATTAATATATCTTAAGCATTGATTGTTGATGGAAAGTGGGCATGGAGAATGGGAGATTCATCTTCTTAAAAACATTAATTGTTTAGTGTCACTTCTATTTCACTGGTAGTACATTGTGAGTGATGTCTGAGTTTGTGAAAACCATTTCTGCATATGAACCAGTAATGCTCAGTATCAAGCGATCATACTGCATTCAGGAAGTGAGATTTATCAATGTATATAACAGTGAATATTGATTACTGTAATGGACAGGGAGGGTGTGAAAGAGGTTTACTGTTATTTTGATTTTAGCATTAATTTCAAAATTGTGTGACTATCATTTTATGTAAGACAGAGGGTTTGGAAGGGATGAATCTTATCTGGATTTTGTTCGTGGCTTATTCTACATGTTTATAACAAACACGTGCTTATGGATCTGGGCACTGCTGAAAAATTTTGAAGGACAAGACAAATTTTAGAGTAACTATGAAAGTTGTTATTATACTTGTACATGTAGTATCATTCAAGCAGTGATTTAGTACATATATTAATGATCATCATACATGTTAATGCTGCCGTCAATGCTGTGCACATTACTTATATGTTAATGCTTGTTAGCTGATGTCGCGCATTATGCTGCCATCAATGCTGTGCGCATTATGTTAAGGCTTGCCAGCTGATGTAGCACATTTGAATGATGGTGCTGTATGCATATTATATGCTTGCCAGCTGATGTTGCGCATCTCTTGTTGATGATTGTTTTAACATTTGCATGTTGTCCTTAACAAAAAAATGTTTGCACATTGGAATTTCTTCAGGTAAATAATGTCATTGGATATTAAGCATGTCATGAAAGTATCTTAACTGAGGATAGCATTAGTAAGCATTATTTTGTCTAAAATACATGCATGCACATACATGTATGACCGAACAGAAACATTGTAATTCCTAACATTATCATTATTATTATATATGTCACATTCATGCTTTATACAGGTACTTGGCACAAGGACTACAATGTGGTGTTGAAGAGTGACGTCTGACTTGGAATGAGACTCAAAAGTACATCTGTGACAAACATAAGGTGTATCATGCATATACATGTACATGTTTATCACAGTGTATTGTACATGTAGTAGATTGGTAGTGCATTTTTGTACTTGTAACGCTTCACGATTATCATGCAGGCAATATTATTCCTCTTATAGTTTGATTTATAGGATGTATAATGGGGTTACAAGGAATATAAAAGCTGATGTGATTACTAATAAAGTTTGTTCTTTATTTTTTGTACTATTGTTGTTATTAGCCAGTGAGTTTACATTGCTTGCTTTTGATGTTTCTATTACTATGCTTTACAGGTAATTACAGCTAGAAATGAATTGCTGATTCAGCAATACTTTTCTTGATATTGGAATGTGCAATATAATTAGGGCAATTCTGGATTTAGATTGTTGTGACTAAATTAATTTCTTTCTTAAATGTACCTAATGTTGTGTTGCAGCTCCTAGATAAGTAGTTGCATTACGCGGTAGGAGTTGCCACTTTACATCTGCCTAGGATTCATATCACTTTAGTCTTAGCAAAAGAGTATTTATTAAGATGGAGAGTATTATGAGATGTTTTATGTATTTTGGTATGGGTTATGACCCTTGTGAAAATTGTAAGCAAGATCTGACGTGATTTCTTTTCAAATTCATGTAAGAATCTTGGATTTTTCTTACAAGATCTTGGAATTTTGAACAAAGATATTGTGTGGTCACTTATGATTGTGATGCTAAGAATTAACTGTGATCAAACATGATCTTGCATTAATCTTTGGTGATGATTATGCAACGTTTTGCTACAAGATCATACAAGAATTATTGCCTTTTTCTTGCCTGATCTTCTTTAAATTTGGAAGAAAGATATTGTTTGGTCTTTAATGACCATGATGCTAATAATAACCTTTGCTAATCTTAGTGAAAACTTAACATGATTATGAATGATTTTGCATTGTAATAATAATTATAATTATTAACATTGTAAAAGAAAATCAATAATTACGTCCAAGTGAAATAAATGTATTAGACTCATTAAACTGCCTAAGAATTCTAAATACAGACCATTACTTAATGTTTGACGTCTCTATATTTATGATTAATTGTATGCTGAACTCGTGAGAAGTCATATCCAGGAAATTTAGAATCCTAGCAGCCTAAAAAAGTGCTTATGTACCTAATTGACACTAATGTATAATAACTAATGAAATATCAGCTTCACTCTCAGAATCTAATTGAGTACGAGCACTTTTTTTCCTCTGAAATAATATCCCTCTTTTCTGTTCTTTTGTAAATAACTTTTCTAGCAATACTCTAGCATAAGCATTAGCATCTCTAGCTTCCATATTGTTGAGATTGTATCCATTCCACTGCACAATGAACTTATTAAGAAAAATACATATTTAACTTACCATAAAATCAGAGTCTTCATCATTTTCTTTCTTAGCAACATTTATGTTCTGCATTTTTTGCATGAAGTATTCTAACTTTTTATCAATTTATATAAGTAGTTCCTATTAAAACATCCAATAAAATTGTAGCATCGCATAGTACATCTAGACTAATTTTTAATGTAATGTTTTATAATAATTGGTTAGCCTTAATTATTAGTTGTTTGCATTGTCCATAGTAGGTCCTATAAATATTCCTAGACAATTGTAGGAATATTTTTACACTGTCACACTTCATTAGTTACATTACAACATACACTATATTTACATGTATAAGCATACCACAATATTAGATTGCCTTGATAAAATACTTGATTTTGATGATCCTCCTTCAAAAATAACGGTTGCCTCTTCTAATAAAGATTTAGAGTGATCATGGAGTAAGTCATACTGTCAGTATTCAAATTTAACGTAACAATTAACGCCAACTTGCTTCATTTTCTATGCCACTCTTCTTACGTCTGCTTTGACTAGCTGATTCAGAATTTTGTCTCATTGTTCCTTTCATATAAGTCAATTCAGTAATAAAACTTGAAGACAAATATATACAAGTGCCTTTAGTAGTACCTATTCCATTGTTAATAACAAATTCCTGTGACTCATTTACAACCTGGATTTTGTTTAAATATTGCATGAGGGAATTGTACAATTAACTGTTCCAGATTGTGAAAACATCAATTCAATGAAGGCCTTTTCACAATAAACTAATTATTCACAATAATTACATTGGCTCAATTATGTGTATCATTTTGTGTTCCTACATACACTATAACTGTTACCACAACATTAGATTGCCTTGATGAAGTGATTGATTTTGATTATCCTCCTTGTAAATAAACATTTGTTTCTTGTATTAAAGATTTAGTGTCATCATCCTGTCAGTTTTAAATTAAGCTACAAACAAATGCCAACACACTTCGTGTTCTATGCAACTTTTCTTAGGTCTCCTTTGACTAGCTGATTGAGAATGTTGTCTTTTTGTTCCTATAGTAGTCAATCCTTTTTTAATATTAACAATCAGTAATAAAACTGTAAGGCAAATGATACAAGTACCTTTAATTTTACCTGTTGTAGTATTGTTCATAACAAACTCCTGTGACTCATTAACAACCTGGATTTTTTAGTATGAGACAACGGTAAAATTAATTGCTATAGCTTGTAAATTATCAATTCAGTTAAGGCCTTTTTACAAACAATAGGTACTTAGGGACAGTACTAGCTGAATTATGAATTATTTGGTTTTCCTTTTGTAATTCTTTACATTCATCTTATTCATAGATGCAGCAGACTTTGTAGCATTTTGTGTTCTTGATAAGCTTTTACATCAATTACATTTTCAATTATTACCATTACTTTTGCTAGTTTAAAAAGGCTTTTTAAAAGTCATATGATGTTGTTACTTCTTTCCGTTTGGGAGCCTGCTGATGAACTTTTTACCTTTCACCGACATGCATGTAAATATTTCATGTTCATTAACTACTTAGATTGTAATCATTCATTAGGATTTAAAACTAAAAGGTTGAACCTATATTACAATTGACACAGCACTCATAGGTATTAAAATCATGAACTTAAGGTTTGACCTTCAAATATAGGAACCTTTACCAAGCATTTATACAGCTAAAGTAACCAAATTATACATAAATTATCTTTTGTAATAGTGACATCATATGTCCTTCCATTTTTTGCCTCATATATTACCTCATTAACATCATATAGATCAACTAGCTCTAAATCTTCACCATTCTCTTTAGTAAGCTTATAAATGGAAACTTTGTGTACTCTGCCAATTTTATTAGATGTCACTTTAATATCATTGTATGTAATGTTATTTTATTCTGTTTGTTGACTACACTACCTCTGAGATGAACTGGAGTCTGCCTGCTTCTAGAGGTTTTTTCCGATTGGTTGTTTAGGAGTAGAATGAGTTGTCTGCGGCTGCGCTCTTCTGGGCGGTAGATGATTCAGTATGCTTATGCTGTTGTCAGTGTCATCTGATCATCTGAGCCATTATCAACAAACGAACGAGCATAAGTTTCATCGCTATCAGACATGATCCTTAGCAACAGTCAAGAAGATGAAAAATGGTGTGTACATCGCAGATGTAGTCTATGGTCCACTGCAGCTGCACCTGCACATGCCATCATGCAGTGAAGGCCACACATCCACACCTTGTACAGAATAGTGTGTACATTGCAGCTGTAGTCTATGGTCCACTGCAGCTGCACCTGCACATGCCATCATGCAGTGAAGGCCACACAGCCACACCTTGTACTGAACACAATTGAAGAAATGGCTACTAAAATCTATATCTATTCCAGCTACTACTGGAGAAGCCAGAAAATTAGCAAGGAGAAAAGTAAGCAGAGGACCATATAGAACTTATATTTATGATTCCTCTAAACCAATACCTAGAACTACTAGATAAGGAAACCAAAAAAATGCAACACATTTTATTTGAATCCTGCATGCATTCATGTTTTGTCATCTGTATAAAGGGAACATTGCAGCAAAAATGAAGGAATTCTGTTTTACCAGAATACAAGGCATAGCGAGGCAGAAAGCAATGGGGAATTTGATAAATATATGGATTACTTGGACAGTAACAGTCACCGTGATGATGATGCTGCTCAAGCAGTGTGTCTATCTCTGCATTATGATGTAAAACCTGATGACCGTTAAAACAGTGTTGCTACTGATTCAGAAGATGAATACTGAGAAACCATGGTTCCATGGTTATTGCAGCGTTACAACTGAGTCTAATTATTTATGATGATTAGCAGCGATGGGGCAAACACCTGAGTGCTTTTGCTTTGAGAACATTTTTACAAGTGTTTGCAATGCTTTCAACCACTTAATTTCATTAAAGCACAAATGCTTGTCCTTCTGCTTCAGCACATTGCTTTGATAGTGCTTATAAGCACATTTTAAAGCATTAAGCACTATTTTGAAGTTGTAGCACCGTGAGTACATAAAAGTTTTGGTGATTTTAATCTAACAGGTGACAATAAAAATACAGCTCTGTAGTAAGTGTAGTTAGGTGGCATCAGCACCCATAAAGAGGTTGGTCGGCTTAGCAAAAATGGTCTTCAGACAAGACATCAACTTGTTTGTAAGTATAACTTCATACAGAGTTCTCTTACAAAAATGATTCGAGTACTTTTAACAGTGCTTGTGCTTGTGCTTAAGCACAAGCACTTAAAAAGTGCTTGTGCTTGTCCATAAGCACTCTAATTGAAGAAGCCTTTAGAGAATGGTTATGCTTTAAGCCCTTTAGAAAGTGCTTCTGCTTGTGCATACGCAATTGAGTCGGTCCTTGACCCCAACTCTGATAATTAGTAGTCTCTTGTAATTAATTAGGAATGTCCTTACCTCATCTAAAATTATCACAAAAAATGTCTTGTAACTGTAACAAAAGCTACTGAAGCAATTAGAGGATGTTGAAAGATGAACCAGTATGGAGTCTCTAGCCGACAGTGTTGATGTTCAGTCAGAGTCAGAACCTAATAAAGCCATGTCTTTTGCTATATGCTTACCTGAACTGCAACCACCGGATGCAGTTACGCGTACCAATTATGGTAAAAGAGCTATTCTTTGGGAATTTGATTCCGAGCACTTTTAAGTCTCAGAGGACCATGTTTATTACTAACATTATCAAATACATTGATCCAAGGTGAAAAAGAAAGACTATGTTAAAAAAACAAGCGTTATACACCGAAGCTACATCAACTATATTTCTTTTAGCAAGGCATAGTGAAATATTGATTCAAACAACAATCAGGCATTGTGTTTGATGGACATTGCTAATTTGTGCATTGTGTTTGAACATTGCTAAATCGTTAGCAGCCATTTACATGAATTTGTCAGACAGTGTTCGTTACTGGACTTTGACGTAGTTCCTCATATTTATACCAATGGATGCAAATGGCAGAATATAACATGGAGACAATGTACTTTTACTATAAAATTTAGATGTTTTTCTGTTACTTTAAAAGTTAAAAATTGATTCTTATCAGTCACCCATATAAAATACACTATGAAACTAAAAGAAACAAATGGTAAAAGGCAGCAGAATCAGTGTACAGAAGAAGTGGCCTAAGCAGAGTCTATAGTTTAAAAGAAGCTACTTTGCTAGAAATTAGTCTTTTCAATAATAAACTGCTTAAAATACGCAATGTGAACACATAAATACAAATACTTATATGATGGTCTTTTTCCTTTTGACAAGATATGGTAAGACTTGGAAATTGGTAAATTTATCAGTTTCTAGATTTTCTATAATATTCAGTGATCGATTTTTGTGTCATCAAGTGATGTTATGTCACCGCAGCCCCATTCTATCTGGTAGGCTTTTCTGCTTTCACTAGACAAGATGGTGATGAAGTTCATAAGAAAGTTTATCCTGAGTTTATGTAACTTTAATTTTTTTGGGATCTGAAGCACTCATTTTGAGGTTATTAACTTATTGTAGTATATAGAGACAGTCGGCAAACTGAGTTAGCCTTGAGTATGTTAGCTCCATGTGAGTGTTGATGGTGGAGTATAGAAACCAAGACCTGCTTCATTCCCAGTACAATTCGTGTGTATTTTTACTATTTCTACACATAGTTCCTCATACTGTATTATTTAGTTATAAAACCAAACAACTTAGAAGAAAGAAATAAAGTAAAAAGAGAATGAAATCATTAGCCCTCAAGGAATAGCCCGGAGAGGTCCAATACAGGAAATGGGATTTTGCAACTGCTGTTGGTATACCAATATTAATTTTGTAACTCTTCTCAAAGTAACAAGGATGTTCTAATAATATTGTTTACACAGGATTGTGGACATTTTATTATATATCATTGTGATTATGATGGGATTAAGAATAATTGTTGATTTTTTTGCAGTTTTGACTCTATATGTGGTAACTATTAGATAGACCAATAGTTATGTTTTTACGTGTAATGTTAAATCTTTCTTTAATAGCAGTTACAACTAAAAATATTTATATTTTTGCTTTTAGAAATAATAAATGTGACATGTCCAAAATACATGGCTGCCAATTGATATCTTTAGCTAACGAGCAGTGGTGCAAATCAATGAAACGTAAAAAAAAATTAACATGAAAAATGACAGTAATTCATATCAGAATGGAGCATGGCTGAGTACCTTTTCCTCTGATTTTTATATCAAAATTAGCCAATTTTCTCATTAAATTTGTAAATCTACAGGTATTTCTCAAGCAAAAGAAAAAATTACTTGCAAGTATACTTAAAATTGTTTCTACTTTGCTGTTTCAAGGCAAGCATAACGTAAATTTTGCTGCTTACGGGCCAAAGTTCGGTGAAACACCAATTTATTTACACTTGAAATTTAAGTTTAATTTTTGCCTAAACATTACATGTTAGCTATACATGGTGGTTTATGCTAAAATTGGTGAATTATGATTTAGAGGAACAGTTTGAGACTGGAAAATACCCAGCCACTTCTGGCTTTCTAACATTACACCTTTCTTTGTAGTGTCGTAGAGAGAGGTCATTACTATTGTGTGTTAATTATTATTTCCATTAATAATACTTGTAGAGGGGTGTGGTCCTTGCAGAGACCGTGTGTGATAATAATTGAGTACGAGAGACAGAGTTTTGTCTTGAAAGATTTTTAAGTGTATTTCTCATCTTGTGAACTCGTGTGGCAGTCAAGCATTTGTAGAGGAGGCAGCCTGCCCCGTTAAATTTGCAGGTCCCACCGAGATACCCATAACCAGATCAAAAAGGATCAAGTTGACTGAAGAACATGCCTGCGACTAAGGCTGAGCTTAAAGCCCTGTTGAATGACGCTTGCGCCCTAGCAGAGTCTTTAAAACCTGAACTAGGTCGAGTCACAAAAGAGAAAGATGGTTTAGAAGGTGAGCTTGAAGAGTTATCTGAGAAACTTAAATGTAACGAAGACCAGGTGCAGGAGCAACATACCTCAAATGAGGCCTAGGCAAATATCGAAGCTATGGAGGACCAGATTGAAGAGGCTCAGTGGCATCTAGATCAGGCTGAGCAGCTTTCTGAACTCATTGTTTTGAGGGACAAAGAGGCGATGAGAAAGGAGATGCTTCATAATCATAGGAGTGAGTTGGAGTCTTGAGACTATTTGATTTAACTTTAGAGGGAGAAAATTGACAGTCTACAGAAGGAACCAGAGAGAGCCCATTGGCCAGGGATTGGTTCAGATGATACTACATTTTCAACATCTCTGTTGTCACGATTGTCAGCAATTAAGCTGAGTGAAATACTACCTTAGTTTAGTGGAGAAAACGCTGAGGATGACGGAGCATTCCCACTGTGGCTTTGTAGACTGGACAGAATTGCTTCACTGTACAAGTGGAGTGAGGGTGAGGAACTAGTGCAGTTCGAACTACTACTGACTGGGATGGCTGAGAGGCTGTACGAGCTGTTGCTAGCTAGTGACCAAGGATCATACAAGGATACTACAGAAGCACTTTAGAAGAGACTGACACCAGCTGGTAGAGAAGCACTCAAGTCAGCTCAACTAATGAGGAGAAGGCAGCAGACTTATGAGTCTATTGACATGTTTGCACACGATTTTGAGAGATTGTTTGAACATAGTTATGGACAAAGACAGGGTATGGATGAGAGTTTGTGAGATGCTGAAGCGAAATTTGTTTATTCAGGGACTGCTGTTGCAATGGCAGGGAAAAGTATTACCTTCCGCTGAAACATTCGCTGATGCTTTGTACCAGGCTTGGAGAATGGAGGAGCAAGCAAAGCAGTTAGTTAAGATGCATCCATTCGGGGTTGGTCAGCGAAATAATTTGACCACGCCCAGCAAGAAGTCACAGGAGTTGAATTCTAGTAGTCAGTATTAGCTCCTTAAATCAACTACGGAGGGAACCAGATATGTGTCATTGCTGTGGCAGTATTAGGCATTTAATTTGTGATTGTCCAATGAAGAAGACAACTGAAACTCCAGGACGAAGGGAGCCTCATACTAATAATAATATATAGAAGGTAATCAGCAGAGTTAAAACAGAAGATGCAAGGATCTTCATCAGCAGTGGGTTGATGCAGAATTTACTCAATTAAGGAGAGCAGTTTAGGTAAATATTGACACAGGATCTGTAGGTCCACTCTATTATTGTGATGTTGAAAGAAATAATTATGGTTAAAATTGAAAGAGTGATGGATAAAGTAGGCCAAAAGTACAAGCTTTAACACCCATTTGGGTCGTGGCTGGGCATGTTTAAGCTAGAACTTGGTTTCTGCGACCAATTTGATCAATGGTATCAAGAACCAACTCTTTATAGGTAATGGTGATGCTGAAGCAAAAATTAAAGTTAATTGCAAGTGAACTTAAACATTGGTCAATTTGTCTTCTCTTTCAGACTTCAGGCCAATAAAGGAACTCACAGAGCTTGAAGGCTAAAATTAAGTCAAATTG
This sequence comes from Amphimedon queenslandica, assembly GCF_000090795.2. NCBI lineage: Eukaryota > Metazoa > Porifera > Demospongiae > Haplosclerida > Niphatidae > Amphimedon > Amphimedon queenslandica. Next base: position 69,138 of record NW_003546648.1, on the reverse strand, counting down.
ACACAGTTCGTCTACTTGAAATTGAATTTTTTTGCTTAAACTTTACCTTTTAGCTATACAGGGTTGTTTATGGTAGAATTTGACTCTGTTGAAGCTAGCAGTACATTTTGCAGCAACATTCTTCACCTGAAATTGAAAAAAATTAATTCTGTGGTTAAAGCCTTATAACACAGGTGGAACTCAGTATTCATCTGGTTGCTGCGCAACACACACTATCAATCTGTGTTCGCATAACTGTACCAGATTAAGTTTTAATTGCATGCTTTATTGGACAAAAAGAAACCAGATAAAAGAATACAGGTAGATTACGCTTTACTCGTCCCAAGCAAAATCACCATTTTACTATGTTTACATCACAGGATGTGGTTACACATGTCATAAGCATCACATGCACATCATACCTCTCGTGATCAACAGGCAAAATGGACACCAATTCCATTGTCACAACTGGAATGATACTAGATGACAATTATGTTACATGAAGCAAGACTAAGGAAGAGATAGGCAAATAGCTGAGATGGCAAGGGGTTTTAAAAGACTTTACTGACCATGACTGACCTAAGTGCAGTATTGGGAGGATAAGCCTTACGTGGGACACTTCATAATCAAGGGATCTCATGGTTTGGAATTGCTCAGACAGGTCCTGCAATAAGATCAGTATGAGGAAGGGAAGCTGGTGTGAAGGGTCTCATCTGACTCTAGAGCTGATCCTGCAGCTGACATACTGTTTGGTATGGCACTTAGAGCATTTCTACATTATGAGGGAATGCAGCATTGGCTCCAATTCTACAATTGTAGATTGGTACTATTTTGCTAGGGAAGCTTGTTTTATAGTGCTTGAGACAGACAGCCAGCCACTTGGAGGATTGTAAAGTTAGATGAGTCAAATTTTAGGTAAAATAGGTTTAATAGGGGATGGAGAGTTGATGGCCTCTTGGTGTTTGGAGGTATAGAAAGGGGATTGAAGAGGGGCTTCAGGTGACTGCAGGACAAGTATGCTGCTACTTTGATCCCATTGATCCAGAAGTATAATTATTCTTCTGGGTACAAAAGTCATCACTGAAAGTTGGAAGAGCTATAGTACCCTTCAACAGGAAGGATATATTCATGGGACTGTGAATCATAGAATAGAGTTTGTTAACAGTCAAACTGGGGATCACACCTAAACCAACGAGAGCACTTGGAGAGCAATAAAGTGATGTCTCCCTTGATCAGGTACTGTAATGGGGATGTACAATTCTAATTTGGCTGAGTACATCTTTCGGAAGCAGTACCTAGAACAGACTGATAACCGCTTCTTCACATTCTTGAAGAACGCAAGGGACGTCTATCAGCCATCATTGACGTAATGTCTCATTTCACCGCTTCTCTTCTTAACTATTCAACCAGTTCTTTCAGAACTGATACTTTTTTCACCAGTACTATTTGGTTCGTTCTAGAACCTTGCTACCAGTTCTTTCTAGAAATATTTGGTTTGCTTAAGAACCATTTTAATAAATATTATTTAAATTTCATACAATGTAAAGGAACTCAAGTAGGCTGTGATGGTTTAGGGTTTAGGTTTTGATTTTTAATTAGGGTTTTACTTGAATTTCGTTGGTGGTTGCATGGGGGAGCAAAGCCCTCCATGCAACCACCAACACAAAACCATAGTAAAACCATAATGAAAACATGAAACCTTAACCATAAACCATCACACCCTACGAAACATTCTTTTCATAATGTCTTATTCCTATTTCAGTGCACTCGGGTGTAGGGTTTAGGGATTAGGGTTTAGGGTTTAGTTTTTTAGGGGCTTGCAAACAAATGACCTTCCTCTAATTGCTGGTACTAAATTTGTCTTTTTTTACAGTTTAAACTTTCAAATATATTTATTTTTTAAACAGTATATCTCAATAAATTCATTCATAACATCAACTGTTAGTAGCTATGAATAGCTTCTTGCCAGTCTGGCGTAATCTATATTATAAATGTATTAAGTAACACACACACTAACCTTATTGCCAATTAAAATGGGCTACTACAGAGCCAATTAAAGAACTAAGGCTTTTGATGGATGGTTTGTACGTTGTAGACTTGCAAGCCATAGATTTCCATAGCTACTAACATTTAGAAGAATTTTATTTAATACATTTCCATTATTTATATAGCAACAATTACTCTATTCTGTTCTTCCTGGCCATCTGGCTGATGCTTTCCTGGAGGAGTACCTCTTCAGTCGGAGTGAAGCAAACAGAATGGACTTTCACAAGTATCATGTAGCTAATCACAGTAATGTCAGGTAGAGAGACACAATATGTGCAGGGACTGTATGTATGGTACTCTATTAGCTTTACTTTATGTACACACTGGTTCTCGTATGCAGAATCATAATTGCATTTATGTATCATGTGAAGTGTTTTAGTCTACCATATTGGCCTCAGTTAATGCACCCACCTAACAACTTACCTTTGAGGCTTAATGAAGTGAGAGGTACTGTACCTTCAGTTTGCTGAAGAGCTTGTAATGAGGCTTTTGGTGGCGCAAGGACTGTTATTTTGAATTTGGATTTTTTGAAGGTACCTGTCACTCAGTCAACTGTAGGTACATTGGCATGCATGCATATAGAATGTATGGGGTCTACGTAGTTGGTGTACTAGCATACCTTTTTGACCTTTATGATTATAATGTTAACTTTTGTATATTAAATCGTGGAATATCTTTCATTTGTTTAATATGAAGGTTGTTTGAAACTTCTTGAAATTTTGTACCCCCTAGCCGGCAGTTTCCAGCCTGTCGGCTGGAGACTACTAATTCGCTAGGCAAAATAAACTTACTCCCTCCCCTTAGCCAAAATTGTGTATCAATAGCATAGAAGGAAGCATTTTTTGGCAGTTAGCTATATGTTAATTAGATGTGAGGGTAAGGTCTTGTAGTATGTCAGAAATCATGTGACTATACAACCCTGAATATTAGTTATATGTAGTGTGTTATACTATATCCCTAGACTTAATTTTATTTGTATGTCTTGTCTGTAGTAGTTTGTTTCTTAACATTTTGTTTCAATATGAAACTATTTCAAAATTTGTGTCTTATTTATTATAATGTTTGACTCTTCTGTTGTTGGTTCAACTTTTGATTGTTAATAATTGTACGTACAAGTGTAATATACTACAAATCTTGTAGAAAATGGTTAATATTTTGTCAGTTATAACTACCATAAACACCTGCCTTTGCTACACAACAGATGGAGTGGCTATTTTTCCCAATATATCACATCAGACTTGTTACTGAAATCATTGTGTCAATATATTTAATGTGATTAAATTTGTTTACGTAGGATCATTATTTTGGAGGACAGCTGAAAAAGTCAAGCTGTTCTACTATAAGACTACCACCACAAAGGTTATACAAGATCAGTGGTATTTAATCAACCTAGAGCCAAAGCAACTGTAGAATCTCTTGACAAAGGATTAAGGAAACCAGATAAATCTACAGCTCATTCTTGTAGAGCTGGAGCTGATCAATCTGTATTATTGCAAGCTGAAAATGCTTTATTGAAAATAAACTTAAGCATGTTAAATGATATTGTTGAGGCAGTAGCTTTATCCTGTAAAAGTACCATTTGCATGAAGTACAGCCACTTTACAAAGCACGATGCTGTCAAGAAGTCCTTGGCTGCCATTTATTGTAGAGGAGTGGCTGATTTATGACCCAACATGTCCTCTCTGCTGTGCTACTGTCTTCCTCGAAAATGTCAGAACTATTGCAATAACAAAGCCATTGGCTGATGTATTATCTAGGATAGAGGAAAATCATTAATTAAATCTACATAGTAGCTATTAACTGCCTTGACTGCACTAATTTTTTGCACAGATATCTGCATCTTGTTTATCTTAATTATCTTCAGACAAATTTTATCAATTCACTCCTTCAAATGAGTATAGTAAAACGATTTGTCACTTCTGTACACTGTAATATTGCTGTTTGTAAGAAATAACCATATCCAGAGATGACATCACTAAACATTATAAGCGCTACTCGGTAATCTATTAAAGAACAGTTGATCCTGCAGCAAAATAAGGTCACGCCTTGTTGCCAATGGATCTAATCCAAAGTTACTCTCAATACATTAATGGCCTCCTTGAGACTCGTAGTATTAAGTTGCATCTTCGATACTAAAGATTTGGTCTTGAAGTAAAACAGTGAAACAATAATTATATTCAGCTATTTTATTTGAAACTCCTAATCGTATTTAAAAAGTAAATGTTGTTAGGACAAGTCTATTACTGATACTAATAGCAAAACTTAAGATCTGCTTACAGGGAATACAGTGATTTTTCCATGACTCTACAAATCTTTCAATGCCAGCATGAACCACTCTTCATGATATGAATGGCTACACAAAACTTGGTGGTTCAATTTCCCATATAGACATACACATCATCAACTAAGGAAATTAATTCAAATTTCACAGGATAATTAGTAACGCAGTAGCGTTATAAAGTAGGACTCACCCCACTTCACAATTGCTGGAACAACTTTTGCAGCCTTGCTATACCGGGAAAACAAGCTCCTGTGCTAACCAGACTTTATAGAGGACCTTATCTTGACCAGAGGACACCATTGGTACCCATAGCTTGCTCTAGAACTTATCTAAGAAAAAAGCAAACAATCGCCCTTTTGTTCACCTGTTTTGTTGACCTGTCAATACAATTGTCGGTGTGTATCTCAGTATCAGGTGGTGCAACAAGGATAGTTCTTACACCAATCTACTCCAACAGTCTATGTGCAGGTCCATGTCCCATCACATCGTTCTTCAAGTAAAGAAAAAGTGATACTCTGACTGCTGGATAAAGCTATCTTCGCTGCATGCCGCCATTTTGTTAATTAAAGGAGCATGTGCTACAAAATTTGAGTGTAGTCGCGCATGCTCAGGTCTGCAGCTCTGGAAGAAGCAATTTATTTTTTACCAAGCTATGCTTAGAATCAACTACTGCAATACTTTAGTGGAGGTTGCCAGCCAAAAGGTTTTATTCTTACATGTTATTGCTTTATCAAGTGTGTGCTTTTATTTTATTTCAAGAAACAAACAATTATTGTATGATATGCAATGATAATATGATTCGCAACAGCCTGGAAGGACAGGAATAGCTGCAACATCACACGGAAGGACACTCTCAACTCACAGCTTCTTGAACAAGGACTTGTGCCAAGACTAGTACTAATTTCACTTTTGAACAGGATAGTTGATATTCCTTCAGCATGTCTATTCAATGCAGTCTCTCATAAATGATGTAAAGTCATAACAATGATGATAATGAAGAAAATTATTGCTTGTGTAAAATCGACAAGCATCACAACGGCAGCTAAAGAAATATTATAAAAATTATTAAAAAAATTATCACCAACAAGGATAAAAAATTTAAAGTAACAAGGTGAAGTAGAATTCCGAACGACCAACAGAAATGCGAAATGACAATCTTACTTGTGATGCAAATTCAACTCTAAATTGTAAGGTGATCCGTAATTCTTACATAAAAACATTGAAAGTACAATGTAGATTAGAATTTGCAACACAAGTAGGATTTTTATTTCGTACTGTTTGGGTGTTTGAAATCCTACTTTACCTTGTTTTTATAATTTTTTATGTTTTTTACCCTTAGATTTACTCAGACCAAATCCACTCATTTGGCATGTTCTGTATAGTAAATAAGCTTTATGTTTCAATGATAACAATAATTAGTTTCTTCAATTAATGAATAAACAACTAACCACAAAGCAATTATTTTTTATTCACTATATTAAGAAAAGCATTGCATTTCAAAAGCTAAACAAGGAGGATACATGCAGTGTAACAATTTTAAGATAATTATTTAGAGATATATTCATGCGGGGTTGTTGTATCACTCATACAACAGCCACACAATAGAATGCAATGATGCTGAAATGCCGTAAAATGTTAAGCAAGGCGATAAGGTAGATGCCAACTTCAACTTACCTAAACATAAGATAAGATAGCAATATTATTCATTTTGGGCATGACACCATGATTATCTTCCCCAAAAGCCGTCCTTGCCATGACTAATTTAACCCTATTAGAACCAGTTTCTTGCTTTCATCTATGTTAAGATTGTGCTGTATTAACTCAGAACATAAGGAATTGTGTTTGTGCTGTCCTGTGAATTATTTCAACTCTCTTTATATGAGTAGGATCCACTACTCTGAATGCAGAATATTGCTTCTTTCAAAAATACTAAATGCTTTACACATGAGAAGAGATAACCTCTTTGAGTCTTCTGCCATAGGATGCCCCCACCTATGAAGAAACAATATTTTTAATTATCGCTTTTGTAGCTAAATATTTAATTTGTCTTTCATTCAAATGAGAGGTACCATTAACCTTCCAATATGTCCTCACTATGAGGTGACAATCCAGAGAGCAGACTCTCTCAAACTCCTTGCTAACTTCATGAAATGTCAACCCTGTTTATCGAAATACTCCACATGTAACAATGGAAGTGAATCCATTACAACTCCTTGATTATGATGACATGAGGCCAAAATCCTGAGCATGAAAACAAATGAAGGAGAGAGTGGAGAAAAATGAGGACTGTTACCTTTTCAATTGACTCTTCTTGTCCCTTGATAAGTGAAAAATGTTGTGTTGCCACAACCTTAGTCCCTTCAATGCCTTTTTTCACATGCCAAATTGTTTTTGAATATGATTATCGTTTCAACAGAAGATGCACTAAAGATTGAGTCATGCACAAGGGAGCGGAGTTTGACACAATGGTGGTATCATGAATGGAAATGTAGGCTAACTTCCTCAAATTTTGGAACATTTTGCAAAGGTGCTATAGCCACTGCTAAGGTCAAAACACTCCTTTACAAGGAAAGTTCCAAACTCAGCAACACTGCAATAATGTGGGGTAAGTTACATGAATCAACGGCATTTGATCAGTATCACAGTATTCATTCATCAAAAAGTGGCCTTATTTTAAGAAAAAGTGGAATTTTTATTTCCAGTGAAGACGGGTTTTTAGCTGCTTCTCCTGATGGCATTCTATTTTAACAATGAAAACAAATGTGGTTTGCTTGAGATAAAATGCCCCTATTCTTGCTGTAACTTAACAGTTTTAGAGGCTTGTAATCAAATAAAAGCATTCTATTGTGAAGTAGTGAACAACAAAATTCATCTCAAGAAAAGCCAAGACTACTACTATCAAGTTCAGGGAGCATTGGCAATTACAAAAGTAGAATGGTGTGACTTTGTTGTTTGGACTACAAAAGACATGCACATAAAAAGAATAATATTTAATCAGTCATTTTGGAACACATGCTACTTACGTTTAAAAACAGTTTACCTAAGCTACATTTTGCTAGAAATTATTTACACAATGATACCAATAGATTTGGAAATTATTCAGTACGTGCACTTCTTACTGAATATAGAGTATAACCAACCATGAACCATACCTACATATACTATAACAATGCACATTATTTTATAACAATAATCATTTATATTAAAGTAAAATAATAATACATTTATTATAATTTGTAATTAAATAATGATGTATAATAATGATGATCATTTCTTATCTGATACAAGTGGTCTTCCAAAGTTGGTTAACATAGCACAAACAAAGAATAATTCTGATGATAATCCAGCCATATTATTAGGTATGATATCTAAAATTTTGAAGTCTTTTTCCCTCTCAAAAGCTCATTCAATTTAAAATTCTTAGTGATGCTATACATCTCATTTCTATGAGTTCCTTTTCACTTAGTTGTGAATCATTCTTCCTTGGTGGAATATTTAGAGTCACACCATTACATTCTAAAACATCAAATATGTTGAAGCCTTTATCTGCCATTATAGAGTCACCTGTTCCAACTTTTCAAGAAGTCCTGATTCAATGAAGAGCTGCCTATTTGATATGGAGCCTCTGTACATTGGTGAAATGAAAGAAAATGCTCCAGATGGAGGAGTGATGCCTGCTAAAAGTTTTCCAGTGTTATGGTTTTTGTAAGATGAAACTGTAAGCAGCATTGCATTTTGTTCTGTAGGCTTTTGGATGAAAATTTCTGTTGCATCAATGATTATCCTAGTATTAGGATAATATTGGCAAAACTGGGTTGGCATTGATGATTGTATTTGTGATCTAGAAGGCCATATAGGAATTTCTTTTAATTTATGATAAAAATTTACCCAAGTAGTAAAGACGCGAGAAATAGTTAAATGTGACACCTGAAATCGGTAAGCTAAATCAGCAACGAGTAAATTACATCTGAGTCGACATAGAGTCAAAAAAATTTATTTTTTTGGAGAAAGTGTTGGTTGTATTTTGATCCTAATAGCACTTGATGAGAATTGCTGGCCCTGGTAATTTATGTGATTCACAGCATCACCAAGAAACTGAAAACATACCATGAAATGTTCTGAAGTTTCAAAGTATGTATAAAATCGTATGGCAGCATCATGACAACTAAAATCTATATTTAGCCTTGGTTTTCGTAAAGGATTTCTGGCCTTATCACTACCAAGAGTAGATAAGGGGGAGGGAGAGTGTCTAACTGCCCATTAGTGCTGGAGATATGTGCGCGTAGACGTAACTGACACTTGCATCAATGATCGATTAGCACTTTGACAAAACCCGCCGCCACCAACAACGAGGAACAGGAAGTTCAGGAATGAAAATTTCAGCTTTGTAGGCGTTTCAAATAATTAACTATGCCACGCCTAAAAGCATGAGACGGCATGTTTGAGGAAGAAGAGCAGCTTTTGCGAAATCAGGACGGTGACATCCCATACGAAGCGAGTCTTTCAACTTGCGATACACCCAAACGCCCAAAAGCAAAATCTAGGAAGAGAGAAAGGTCTGGAGAGTCATCTGAAGTTGTGACTGTCAGTAGCACAAAGAGACGTAAGGCTCTCAACAAAAAAGAACGACAGCAGGTTATAAAACATATATGAGAAGTACTCCAGTTTTTCCAGAATTGAATAGCATTTTTAAGGACCAGGAATAAGTAATATTTGACAAGTTAGTAGTCAATCAAAAGGCACTGACAGCTTTGATACAATATCACCAAAATACATTTGCTCTTCTCTATGAATCACATGGTACTGGAAAAGATAAGTACATATCTTTTATAATGCAATGGCATAGATATTGTAGTATTTTGCTCTTGCCAAATTATGTTACGATTCAATGTATCTTCAACCTCCAACTATAGAAATGGAGGATGTTCGTTATATTTGGCTGGCTTTTTGTGGAGAAAGGGACTCAGAGTTAGAGAGTAATATTACTGAACGGGATAAATTCATGATTGCTTTTTCATTATCAATATATGAGACATTACTGAGGGAAGTACATGTATTTGTCAGGAAATTCTCTGATGATAGTGAGTCAAGCACCAGCTTAGTGATAAAATCAGACAAAGATGATGTATATTTTCGTTTTGGAGGAGCTACACTGGCCAGTATGCTTCAAAATCGGTACAAAGATATAAGAAAATGTAACTCTGAGAAAAGGGAATTACTTTCACTAGAGATTGAAGTGCTGCAAGCTATTAATACAAAAAATAAGAAATTCATGCCATCTTACTTGCAGTATCATGATAGGGGATATATGTACTCACCAGATCCGTTATTCTTACCATTTTTCAGAGCAGTTAATGAGTGCATTAAGGGTGTATTAAATGAACAGGGATTCAAAGAACATGGAGATCAACTTTTAAAGGTAAATCTTAGAATTTAGTAAATAGAACTTCCTATAATTATACAGGTGGCTCATGTTCTTGCTTCTGAAACGACAAATCTCGAGTACCTTTATTCAAATTTTGGAAAGAAAAATGCCCATAGAAAATGTGACCATAATTGACAAAAGGTACCTTATGGCGGATAGGAAAATTGGTCTTTATAGCCTTAAAAATCCAACTTCCTGAGCTCCATTTATCATGAAATTACTCCAGAGGATGCAAAAAGTTACAATGTAACTCTTAGAAACAATGGTTGTCGAATAGAACACTCACAAGTTAATATTTTTCATTATAAAGATGAATTTAAAAAATCTGCCATAAGGTACCTTTTGTCAATTATGGTCACAAATGGTCTTGAGAAACAGTCTGTATTGAATTATGATGAAATGCTGCGAAAACTCTGTAACACTAGAATCCAGGATTTTTTGTCATCACTTCAACAAAAGATTGCTTTAGGCAAAGGACAAGCATCATTTACAGGTCAAAACTTACGTGATCATCTGCTAACACAGCACATAAATGTACAGTCAAGAGTAAATTTACAATAAATTTTTATTACTCTTAAAGTTTGTTACTTCATAATCTTTAATTATTTTTACTGTTAAAAATTTAGTTTTTAGGTAATTACTTTTTACTATATTGTTTCTTTGACAATGGAAGAGAAGGTATTGCTAACTCGCCATCCCTATAATCTTTGCCGCTGTGGTATGTAGTAGTTACCTGTTTTACAAGAGAAACTGCTCTGCTATAGGAATAATTGGCAGCATCCAGCTTGCTTCCAGCACTGTATTTTTACTGACTAAATAAGGTTTCAACCGCTGAACCAGTAATCCTGAAAGGTGAAGTAAAATAGCCAGGATACTTAGCCAGAAAGTGTTCACAAAACTGGTTGAATCCATTAATGTCAATTCGCAAGAGATCAAACGCTAAAACAAAAAAATACACTTACTAATTAAAAATTTTATCTTACTCTGCCAAGATTAATATCTCCTTTCGGTACTGTTGCTGATTTGAAAAGTAGGGTCTACAATGCACACATTAATCATGCATTGCATAACTATGAATTTTTACCATCTTCTAAAATCTGGTCCAACCAAGAAGTAAAAAACTTGTAACCCTCATTGATAGATTTCAATACTTCTGAGTCAGCACTAGAGATTTGTTCATGGCTTAAAAATCCATTCTCAAATATCTTATGGCATGCTTCCAAATGTGACAATGTATTCTTACATCCATCTGCAATAGCCTCCTCTTCATTCTCACTGACATATAAAAATAACTCTGACAGAACTTTCTCTTGCTATAATAATAACAATAATAGATTTCATATATCTGATAGAAATCAAATAACCTGCATTATCTTTGCTGGTGTTACATTTAATTTGGTCCATGAGTCTCTTATTATATGTGATTCTTGTTGTTTAGGTACCATTTGAGTTAATCCTTGGCTCATTCGCTGACATTCTCTTGCAAACATCTTTGATATCGATTTCCAGCCAAATGTAACCTTGTTCAACCTAAATGACTTAGTACTACCTTCTTTTGATGAAAAAAGAGCATTTATCATGTTTTTCAGCTACAAATAAAAGGGGCTAATAAGATTTGTAACCATAATTGACAAAAGGTACCTTATGGCGGATTTTAAAATTGATCATTATGATGAAAAATATGAACCTGTGAGTGCTCTGTTAGACAACTATTGTTTCTAAAAGTTGCATAGTAACTTTTTGCATCCTCTGGAGTAATTTCATGATAAATGGAGCTCAGGAAGTTGGATTTTTAAGGCTATAAAGACCAATTTTCCTATCCGCCATAAGGTACCTTTTGTCAATCATGGTCATATTTAACAGAACAGTACCACAATTAATTGATGAGTTGGACAAATGACCCAGAAAATGAGATTTGGTGGGTTGAATGGGTTCATCATACATGGCTCAACTGCATATGGATCTCTTTCACCTATTGAAATAAACAGAATTGTGTAGTAAAATAATGTAATCAAGAGTAGCATGCTCACCTTTCAAAATCGGATATACTCCTGAAGTACCATGAGAAGCCTTAATTAGTGATAAGTTGGTAGATGCTCCATCACAAACTAATAGAGAAGTTAAGAGACCATGAAGTTGAAATAGCCTAATAGTTTCTAGGACACAGGCCAGGGTGAACTTGCTATCAATTGTACTAGCACTAGTGAAATATGGTCCAATGATGTCAAAGTTACTGGTCAAGTCTCTCTACAAAAATTGAAGTATGTGACTAGTTTGTAACACACTCTCATCATCAATAGTCTGAAAGATATCACCAATCGAAGCCATTTGCTCATGAGTCATGCTCAGACCAATTAATGTTTGACTCCTAGAATTCCACATTAAGCGGTTGATGACCTTCACTTCGTCAAAAATCAAAACACCATCCTTCATAGATTCTTTCTTTCCCTGTAACACTGTTCTCTGACAATGAGGCACAAACTCAGCAACTTGCTTCTCTATGCATGAACTACTCGCACCAGGCTCATGAAGAAAAGCTCCAGTAAAAACTTGAAGGGTCGAACGACATTGTAGTTGCAGAATGTCAAAAGATTTCAGAGCTTCATACGCTGCAGGACTCCTAACGTATATGGCTAAGGCTATGTATCAAAATAAACCATACATTAAATCAAGAAGAAATAAAATTCCTTTACTTACCAATTCGTATGGTGATCATACTCCACTTATTACCTCTCTTTCCATTACCTAAAACATGTAGTTATTAAATATCCTTACAATGCAAACATACTGTTAAATTTCTGGTCATTTTGGAATTGTTGAATTCCTGATTGTTTACATCTTCTTTCCAAATATCCTGAATTATGTGACTGACACCATGCTTTTCACCTATATTTTTATTTGTATAAAATTACTAAATAAATTACATGTATGTGCATACCTTCAGCAAATAGCTTTTCCAACTCCTCAGAATGATTATTCTGTATACATGATGTAATGGAAGATAGCTCATCATTCTGCTCATCATCCAACGTCACTTCTGTTTTGTTGTAATGAATAACTTTTTTTCAGATTTTTCCAATCATTTAGCTGGTTTTTCCTTCTCTTTTCTTGGCTTGCTCGTGACATGTGACTTAAGCGTGCACGCGATGAACTCTCTTGTCGAGCTTGTTTCTTGCCAGGACTTTCTGCTGTCGTTCTCTTTAGCTGATGTTGTAAATCACGCTTCAAACGTACACACGCTGGACACATGACACCATCCTTTGCTTCTCGATTCTCTATTCTACACTTAGCAGGTCACTCAAACCAAAGTGAACAGTTAACCGAGTCAACACCGAGTATTGGTTCATGTGCCTTACGAACGCTTTTTATATCAAAACGAATTACTTCTCTAATACGCTCATACTCACTTGGATCGATTCCAGAACAAAATCTAAAAATGGGTGAATCCAAAGAAAACTTGTTACAAAGCTGTACAATTTGGTTCTCCAAATTATCATAAGTGAGGGTACCACGCTGAATTTCTCTTAACAACACATGAACCACATACTCGTATTCCTTAATGATTATCCTGATTCTTGAGGTTGGGCCAAGTGGTGGATGATCAAATAGCTTTCATGGGTCAAAATTAGACACTCCTGACCGCTGAAGGTGTGTTTAGCAACAAAGAATCCCTTCAAGCAACGGCCAAGTGATTGGTATAGCCAGTTCATATCCAGTAGACTTCTTTCTTCACTGTGACATTCTTCTTCAACAAGATTGGCAGCCATTTTAATATTAAAGTTAATTATATTAAAGTTAATGTAATATAAGCACACTCCCAGTTTGGGAGTGAGATTTGGAATGATAAGTTATCACCAAAGGCACTAAATAAGATATGCGGGAATGTTCAAAAATAAAACTAACATTTACGCACACATATCTCCAGCACTAATGGGCAGTTAGATTCTCTCCCTCCCCCTTATCTACTCTTGTCACTACTAATTCAGATGGTTTAACTGTGGTCAAAATAGATGGATCAGCATGAGCTGATTGCCTGCAATAGGTGTGATCATGTGATATCCTTCAACACAATTCAGATCGACTGAGATTTAGACTTTTTGGTAGTTGCAACAGCTTTCTTACAAGTGGAGACTTACGACGTTTTTGGAATTTTATTGATGCACTCACTGCAAATTGTTACATTTTTAATCTTGTCAGATAGTTTAGGCAATTTCAAGTGGCGCTTTAATTTTGTAAGTAGTGCAGTCTCCGCTGGTATTGTGCCACTTTAGGGCCAAACAATCTAGTTTAATAGATGAATTTTTACAGTTATGGATGATGCAGGTAAATACCATGTCCTATATGTACAAAATAAAGAACTTAATCACAATCTAGTACTGACAGTATAGTACTACACTCTCATCACTGCATGCAGAATGGTAAGCTTTGCATGCATTTGTTTTATACCGTGGATTATACCTTGTTTCATTGAAGCAGTGATATGAAATTGGCATTGGCAGATAGCCAGTAGACTGGGGTTTCACTTGGTAGAAAGCCTGAAGGAGTGTGCAGCTACGTGCAAATACTAGACCTTCTGGTACTTGATTAGTTCTCGGACTGGAACAGCAATTGATCGGGAATTATTGACGGCAAAATGACACAAAACAAATATAAAGACTCAAAAAACAACAAAAAGAATGATATATCACAAAACAATAGAAAGTTCAAAATGTGGTCTGTATGGCAATAGTTCTTGAGCAGTGTTGAGATAGGAGGCTGATAACTCAAGAGAGAAGTCCGCCATTTTACTCCAGTCCAAGGGTGCGCATTAATTAGAACATTTGATGCACAAGGTCCATTGAAGTGCAAAACACCTAAACTTATAAATTCTTTAGTATAGAAATGATTCAAACTTTTTTGTTTATAGGTACATTGACTTTAAAAAAATGATTTAACACCAAAACAAATTGATTTTTTAAGAGGAGTATTGATTCCTTTAACATGACAAATTTTAATGAAAGAATGACAACCCAACTGCTTAGTTCCAGCCTACACAAGTGTGGCCAGTCCAATGACAATCCTAAGAAGTACATACATTAATTTTTTAATTTTGTATTATGGTACTGAATCACAAGCATTAAAGAATGTAATAGCAAAATAACTAATCCAAAATTTAGATGTATTAATTGTAATGACAGGTAATCTATTCAATCAATAATTGCTGAAAGGCTTAGTTATATCTATCACAATATTATAAAGGCGGTAGCCTATTTGTAGGATTGAGGTTGATTTTTCAAGATGGCCGCCATTTTTATGATTTTCAAACACTTATAACTCTTTTATCTTATGTTGTACAGCCTTATAAATGGCTTAGATCAGCTGTCCTTCACTGAGCGATTCTCCTGGTATTATTAAAGTGAACTGTAATGTAGCAGGAGCATTTCTGGAAAACAGGCCCAAATTCAAATTTCTGCAAAATTTTTTGGACTTTTCATTCTTCTTTCATCTTCTTCTATGCACTGGATAATCTTTTAATCCAGAGAACTGCTCAAGTTGCCTTTTACATCACTCGTCTGGGCTTGAGTCAAGAACCACAAAGGTAGTTTCAAAATGAAGCGAGGACAGAGACGAAAATGGAAGACAAAATCCAGCTGCAGCCACTGCGTGGGTTTGTGGCTTGACGCCATTTAAATTTATGTGCATGTGATTAGCATGAATATAATTAACCTAACCACGGAATGTAATTTCTTAATTTAAGAAAAAAGAATGGAAACAAGTAAATAAAAAACTTAAAAAATGGAGAAAT